>NC_056739.1:1796610967-1796853467 GCF_019279795.1 Protopterus annectens
CTGGCTGTATGTTAATATGCAGAGCGTGTGTGTGTGAGAGAGAGAGAGAGAGAGACACACACACAGATAATGGGCTAAAACATAGGGACAATGTTAAATACTGCACTTATAAACTTAAAAAGTTACTAGACTGGCTGTATGTTAATATGCAGAGCGTGTGTGTGTGAGAGAGAGAGAGAGAGAGAGAGACACACACACAGATGATGGGCTAAAACATAGGGACAATGTTAAATACTGCACTTATAAACTTAAAAAGTTACTAGACTGGCTGTATGTTAATATGCAGAGCGTGTGTGTGTGAGAGAGAGAGAGAGAGAGACACACACACAGATGATGGGCTAAAACATAGGGACAATGTTAAATACTGCACTTATAAACTTAAAAAGTTACTAGACTGGCTGTATGTTAATATGCAGAGCGTGTGTGTGTGAGAGAGAGAGAGAGAGAGAGACACACACACAGATGATGGGCTAAAACATAGGGACAATGTTAAATACTGCACTTATAAACTTAAAAAGTTACTAGACTGGCTGTATGTTAATATGCAGAGCGTGTGTGTGTGAGAGAGAGAGAGAGAGAGAGAGAGACACACACACAGATAATGGGCTAAAACATAGGGACAATGTTAAATACTGCACTTATAAACTTAAAAAGTTACTAGACTGGCTGTATGTTAATATGCAGAGCGTGTGTGTGTGTGAGAGAGAGAGAGAGAGAGAGACACACACACAGATGATGGGCTAAAACATAGGGACAATGTTAAATACTGCACTTATAAACTTAAAAAGTTACTAGACTGGCTGTATGTTAATATGCAGAGCGTGTGTGTGTGAGAGAGAGAGAGAGAGAGAGAGACACACACACAGATAATGGGCTAAAACATAGGGACAATGTTAAATACTGCACTTATAAACTTAAAAAGTTACTAGACTGGCTGTATGTTAATATGCAGGCGTGTGTGTGTGAGAGAGAGAGAGAGAGAGAGACACACACACAGATGATGGGCTAAAACATAGGGACAATGTTAAATACTGCACTTATAAACTTAAAAGTTACTAGACTGGCTGTATGTTAATATGCAGAGCGTGTGTGTGTGAGAGAGAGAGAGAGAGAGAGACACACACACAGATGATGGGCTAAAACATAGGGACAATGTTAAATACTGCACTTATAAACTTAAAAAGTTACTAGACTGGCTGTATGTTAATATGCAGAGCGTGTGTGTGTGAGAGAGAGAGAGAGAGAGAGACACACACACAGATAATGGGCTAAAACATAGGGACAATGTTAAATACTGCACTTATAAACTTAAAAGTTACTAGACTGGCTGTATGTTAATATGCAGAGCGTGTGTGTGTGAGAGAGAGAGAGAGAGAGAGACACACACACACAGATAATGGGCTAAAACATAGGGACAATGTTAAATACTGCACTTATAAACTTAAAAGTTACTAGACTGGCTGTATGTTAATATGCAGGCGTGTGTGTGTGAGAGAGAGAGAGAGAGAGACACACACACAGATGATGGGCTAAAACATAGGGACAATGTTAAATACTGCACTTATAAACTTAAAAAGTTACTAGACTGGCTGTATGTTAATATGCAGAGCGTGTGTGTGTGAGAGAGAGAGAGAGAGAGACACACACACAGATAATGGGCTAAAACATAGGGACAATGTTAAATACTGCACTTATAAACTTAAAAGTTACTAGACTGGCTGTATGTTAATATGCAGAGCGTGTGTGTGTGAGAGAGAGAGAGAGAGAGAGACACACACACAGATAATGGGCTAAAACATAGGGACAATGTTAAATACTGCACTTACAAACTTAAAAGTTACTAGACTGGCTGTATGTTAATATGCAGAGCGTGTGTGTGTGAGAGAGAGAGAGAGAGAGAGACACACACACAGATGATGGGCTAAAACATAGGGACAATGTTAAATACTGCACTTATAAACTTAAAAAGTTACTAGACTGGCTGTATGTTAATATGCAGAGCGTGTGTGTGTGAGAGAGAGAGAGAGAGAGAGACACACACACAGATAATGGGCTAAAACATAGGGACAATGTTAAATACTGCACTTATAAACTTAAAAGTTACTAGACTGGCTGTATGTTAATATGCAGAGCGTGTGTGTGTGAGAGAGAGAGAGAGAGAGAGACACACACACAGATAATGGGCTAAAACATAGGGACAATGTTAAATACTGCACTTATAAACTTAAAAAGTTACTAGACTGGCTGTATGTTAATATGCAGAGCGTGTGTGTGTGAGAGAGAGAGAGAGAGAGAGAGACACACACACAGATGATGGGCTAAAACATAGGGACAATGTTAAATACTGCACTTATAAACTTAAAAAGTTACTAGACTGGCTGTATGTTAATATGCAGAGCGTGTGTGTGTGAGAGAGAGAGAGAGAGACACACACACAGATAATGGGCTAAAACATAGGGACAATGTTAAATACTGCACTTATAAACTTAAAAAGTTACTAGACTGGCTGTATGTTAATATGCAGAGCGTGTGTGTGTGTGTGTGTGTGTGTGTGTGTGTGTGTGTGTGTGAGAGAGAGAGAGAGAGAGACACACACACAGATGATGGGCTAAAAAGTAGAGACATATTTTAAATATTGCTCTTATAAACTCAAAAGTTGTTGGACTGGTACGTTAGTATGCAGAGTGTGAGAGAGAGAGAGAGAGATTACAAAGGCCCAAAAGTAGGGACAGATTTTAAATATTGCTGTTATATGTTGGCATACATTTTGTGTGTGTCTGTGACAGACAGAGAGATTACAAAGGGACAGATTTTAAATACTGATTGTAAGGTTTTACAGTCGCTGGGATAATTGGATCTGTTAGCATGCATTTTGTGAAAGATATAAAATCTGGATTCTGGGCCAAGCAAAACATGATGCTGGGACAAAGGCTGACAAACAGGGACAGATTTTAAATATTGTTCTTATAAAAACTTATAATATTGAAGGAACTGTATCTGTGTTAGCATGTGTGTGAAGAATGACACAGTAATATGGGCAGATTTAAAATATTAGTTCCTGGAGTAACTGTCTGTGTTAGCATGCATTTTTGTCTGTGTGTGAACTTAGACCCAATAACACTGGCAGATTTTAAATAGTTCTCTTAACTTAGAAACTTGCTGGAATAACTGGATCTGTGTTAGCATGCATTTCCTGTGTAGTTGTTAGAATCACCGTATCTGTGTTAGCATCCATTTTTGTGTGTGAGCAAACCCAAACACAGGGTCTTATTTTAAATACCACTGTTATTAACTGGAAAAGTTGCCAGAAGAACTGCATCTGTGTTAGTATGCATTTTCTGAGTTATATGAAGTATGCACAAAACCAAACATGATGGAGGTGGGGTGAGGGGCAAAGGCCCAAAAATAGCAACATATTAAGTGTGATATAGGGAAATATTGCCAGCCCAGCTATCTGGAATTTTGTAAATAATTCTATGTCATTTGTGAATACTGATATGACTTGTACAGAAATGTATGTTATGTACTGAGCTAAAATGTAACCCACAGCATGCCCTGCTGACTTAGAACAGAAATGCATATAAACTATATACCTGTGCAAATGTATGTTTTAACAGCAGAAACTAGAACATAAAAGGGTTAACTTGCAAAACTTCAAGAAAATAAGTTGAAATTAAACTGCTTTACAATTGCGCCATAAAAGTTCTCACTCGGTTTCAATGTAGTAGACATGTCTAGAGCCGTATTGTATTGATAGAGAAGTAGGTTAATGTAAAAATGTTTTATTGTTTTACAACTTCCAAGATCTGCAAACTTCTAAGACAGAAATATTTTTCATACAGAGATGTTAAATTCTGCTAGTTTTTGTTTCTGCCTGGGACCTGAAGTCACGTGACAAAAAGTGATGTCATCCAAGCTAACCTAGCAGTAATATTTGATAATAATTTAAAAATTAATGGGCATTTTGCATTTTGTCTTGGACCTAGCAAGAACACCCACTCACCATCTGCACTTGCCTTGCTGTAGGGCATAGTATCTCTTTTAGATATAGTTAGGAATATAGTAAAGATTAGTTTAGATGTTTTCTGTATTTATTTGAGACTATCCTGCAATGCTATTTTAAAATATTTCCTGTGATTTTGAACTCTGGGGTCACTGTGTTGACTTGCTGAGTATTGTCTTGTTCTTTTATTACTTATTATTAAATATATTTAAACCTATCTTTGTGGCTGATACTTGTGAGACATATTTATGCTCTTAAGAGTGCTTGCATATGTATTTGGTGACACTGTACAGGCCACTCCTAAATAGCTTTGGAAGTCTTGGTCAGACTACCACTTGGATTAATAGTAACATTAAACAGCAAAATAGGACATCCTTTGCTAAGGGGCTTAAAAGTAGCTGATAAGTTGTGGCTGGTGGCAGCTGGAACTAACTTATTGTCTGGGCAAAAGGGGGCATTGCTAGTAAGCCTGTGCCAGCCTTCCCCAGGTGTGTGTATGTGCTTGTATACAAATCATATCTCAAAGTGAGTGAGTGAGTGAGTGAGTGAGTGTGTGTGTGTGTGTGTGTGTGTGTGTGTGTGTGTGTGTGTGTGTGTGTGTGTGTGTGTGTGTGTGTGTGTGTGTGCTACTTGAACAGGGACAATAAGCACTGGTTGGACAGAGAGGATGCTGGAAGTCTTACCTTGGCCACTTGTCTGAGATCTCAACCCTACAGCTGTGCCAGTGTGGAGTCTTACTGGGGATATGGAGAAAGAGGGAGAAACAGCAGACTGACTGTGATCTCTGTCTGCTCTTAAGGGATATTGCACTTTACTGTGTGTGTACTTATCATCCTCCCAGTGTATACATCCCCTAGCTGTTGCCAGTGGTGAGGACTGATGCTCCTTGATTACTGGGCCAGTGCAGGGGCATCACATTAAGTACTGGTCTTAATAAACTTAGAAAGTTTGCAATTTGCTGGTATTAGTCACATAGTTTCACTGTTTTGCACTATGTTTCATGTGGTTCTTAAAGCACTGTAGTTTTAATAACCATGCATATTCTAAATCTCTGTTGTATTATATGCTGAGATTCACTTCGGTTTGTCTTTACTGTTTAGGACATAAGTAGTACATTCATAGGGTTACCATAATTCTTTGTATATAAAAGAGGATGAAAAAATATGTGCTGCTACCAGCACATATTATTTTGTCCTCTTAGATTGAAGAATAAACAAAAAAAAAAAAAAAAAGGGTCCGTGTTTGGGGATTTATGATTGGCCCGTGTACGAGACAATCAAAACCTCGCACAGCGGACCCTCGTCTGCTCAATGTGGAACATCAAGCAGTTCTGCACTGAACAGAGCTCCGCTTTTTGATTGGCTCGTATACCGGTATACAAGTCAATCAAAAACACGCACAGCGGACCCTCTTCTGTTCAATGCAGAACATCAAGCTGTTCCGCACTGAACAGAGCTCCACTTTTTGATTGGCTCGTATAGTGGTATACGAGCCAATCAAAAACACGCACAGCGGACCCTCTTCTGTTCAATGCAGAACATCAAGCAGTTCCGCATTGAACAGAGCTCCGTTTTTTGATTGGCTCGTATACCGGTATATGAGCCAATCAAAAAAAAAAAAAAAAAACAAAGCAGAGGTAAGACTCCGAAATAGGGATGTCTGTTTTTTGAAAATTCTGCGATTTGTCCGGGTTTTAAAACCCGGACAAATCGCAGAATTTTCAAAAACCACCCAGACAGGAGCCCAAAAAAAAGGACGTGTCCGGGGAAACCCGGACGTATGGTAACCTTATACATTCATCTTCATGTTTTATAATGACATACCAAAGGGAAAGCCTTTCAAAGACTGACCTAGTTCTAGTTCATGTTTTGACTATCATAGCCTTAGTTTAAGGTGCTGTGCTGTTTTTTTCAATGCTGCAGACACTGTTGGCTGAAAATTCTTGATACAAATACATCAGCTGGGGAGAATTACTTGAACATTCACTTGTTACATGAAGCAGCCAGAGAGAAGGATACAATTTCAGAGGTGTGTAGCACTGTTAGCTTAAACAGAATTGCAGTTTAAGTGTTGTAACTCGGTATCCTGTTGCTATTGCTTTAGCAGATGTATAAAACAGTGGAAATAAGAGAAAAACCTACCCTTTTGTGTTTGATTTGTTTGCATTATGCTGTGGCCGTCGAGGCATCTAGCATTATACTGTGGCGGTCATGGCATCTTGCATTATGCTGTGCCCCTCATGGCATCTTGTATTATACTGTGGCCATCATGGCGTCTTGTATTATACTGTAGCCATCACAGCATATTGCATTATAACTGTGGCCATTGTGGCATCTTCCATTATAGTGTGACCATTGTGGCATCTTCCATTATACTGTGGCCATCATGGCATCTTGCACTATACGGTATTTAGGTTGAGTTGTGTGGTGAACTTCTATGTAAACATGTAAACTGACTGCAGATTCTCCATTGCTCATCAGACCTGATGCTGGAAAAAGTTGTTGTCACTGTTTTAAAGCTTTTCTGGATAACAGATCCATGACGGAAACTTTGGCAGGTAGCCTGTTTTAGGCTTCAACATGCCTGGGATAATAGATGCAGGATCATAGGATTCACAGGTTCACACGTTCATAGGTGTTTACTAGGCTAATGACCACAAGGGCCTTTTTAAGTCTAGCCATGCATCCCAAATCTCTGACAAGTTCTGATACCCTTGATAAGTGTAAGCATGGGCTTGGGAGATGAACCTTTACAGGTTACCTGTGTCCATTAGCGACATGGGTGCTAACCCAGGGATGAATTTCTGGTTCCCATCCACTTGTCCAAGTTGCATTTGAATTGGGTAAGGGAGGAACTCCGCTTTACATGGATAGAGAGCCTGTTCCATAGACGGGGTAATCTCTGGGATACATACCTATCTCTCCAGCAGGTCCTATTTATATCACAAGTAAGGTTTAAGTCTTTAGAACGGGTAATTCTGGTGCTGTTTGTTTTGTGGCTATGCAAGAGGTCCGTCAGAGTGGGGTCTGACAATGCCCTGTATGCCAGGCATAGATCTCCCCTCAAAAGCCTGTAGGAGACAGAATACAGGGATAGGGCCTTGAATCGGTCTGCATAGGACATATTACTTGCTCCCTGTATTCTTTCAGTAAGGAACCTCTGTGGATATTCCAATTTTTGAATATGCCTGGTTAGGTGCATACCAAAGGGGGCATTGTACTCAATGACAGGTTTGATGAATGCTGAATACAGTGAAACAATGACTTCCTTGGACTTATTTATTTAACATTTGTTTACTGGGAAAGTCCAACTTGGAACAAAGCCAATTTTCAGCAGAGGCCCACGGGAAAAATGCTCCAGACATATGCCTTTGTATGTGGGAAGAAACTGGAGCACCCAGAGGAAACCCACAGGAACACAGGGAGGACATGTAGACTCCGCACAGAAGGCTTCCCAGTGGAGAATCAAACTGGAATACCTCTTGCTGTGAGGTGACAACGTTACAGCTGCACCACTGCGCCATTCAAATTTTAGATGCTGTACCTTTGTTTATAAGTTGCATAACATAACATAGAATGATTTCCTCACCACTGCAGACACATGATGATCAAAGGCTAGATTACTATCCATGTGTGTTCCTAAGTCCCAGACTACTGGGTCAACTCTAAGGGGTGTGTTGTCAAAATGATGGTTACCAGGGCTGGATGACTTTCCAAAGGAGACTATTATGCATTTCTTAGCATTTAGTTTTAGTACATGGCTCTGACACCAGTTTGTCTGTGTCAGCCCCTCCTGGAGAACATTTCCACATCCCAAAGACATGCTGTACGTGGATTGAACACTCTAAATTGGCCCTAGGCATGAGTGCGCGTGTGTGTGTGTGTGTGCCTTCTGAGGAAGGTTGGGCATCGGGCTGGCAACTCGACACCATAAAACTCCACTGCCAATCATGAGCGGACACGTGATCCACTGTGGCGACCCCTAACTGGGAAAAGACGAAAGAAGAAGAAGTAGAAGAAGATCGACCATATCATACGAGATTACTTGGCTATTAACCTTGTGGTCATTTCAAGCATAACAGTTTCATCCCAATGTAATGCCATAGAGATGTTAGTTAATACCAAAGATTGTATTTAGTAATGACTGCCCATGTTCAGGAGGGTTGTGAGCACTGTTCCTGGTAAGAGTTTACAGTGCCCCATCCACTGTTTCACATGAATAGGTAGCCTATTCCAAAAATGTGGCAGTGACTGGAAGATAAATCTGTCCCTCCGGCATGTCCTATTTAAGTCGCAGGCCATATTTAGATCCCTGGAATAGCTGGCCCTAGTCCCATTTGATTTATGGATATCCAGCAAGTTCATTAGGTTAGGGTCTGTGATTGCTTTGCAAGCCAGGCATAAGTCTCCCCTAAAAAGTCTATATGATACAGAGTAAAGTGACATGGACTTTAGTCGGTTTGTGTATGGCACATGCTGTAGTCCCTTGGTTTTCTTTGTTAGAAACCTCCGAGGTGTCTCCCACTGCTGCAGGTGCTTTGTATGGTACATGCCCAATGGGGAGTTATACTCAATTATGGGCCAGATTAGTGCACAATGCCTTTACTAATCAAGTGTGCTACATAGAAAGCTTTCCTTACTACAATAGGCACATGGTGGTCAAAGTTAAGGTCGTGGTTAACTTGTGAACCCAAGTCCCTTACCACTTTGTGGATCCTTAGAGTATTGTTGTTGATTTGACAGTGTGAAGGGACATTGTTGTGCTACCCTGTCTATGGGACAGGCTCCCCATCCGTGTGAAGCAGAGTTCCTACCTAACCCAATTCAGGTGCAACTTGGACAACTGGATGGGAAAATGGAAATTCATCCCTGGTTTGGCACGTATGTCTCTAGTGGACACAGATAACCTGTAAATGTTCATCTCCCAGGCCCATGCTTACACTTATCAAGGGTATCAGGACTTGTAAGAGATTTGGGATGCACGACTACGCTTAAAAAGGCCGTTGTGGTTGTTAGCCTAGTAAACACCTATGAACCTATGAAGAGAATGATGATGCATTTCTTTACATTCAGGATGAGACTGCGACTAAGAAATCAGTCTTTGGTCTGTGTAAGACCCTCCTGGAGTATACTGACATCATCTGAGGATTCAATAAAACAGTCTTCCACAAACTTGGTCATCCACAACCAGTTAGTTTTGATTTGAAGTTCTGAGAAGTATACATCAAACAGCAGGAGGCCCAGCAATGACCCCTGTGACACTCCATTGGTAACAGATCTGCTGGTTGATGTGGAGTCACCCACTTTGATAGTGTGCCCAGCTTGTGAGCCAGTTAGCAACCCATCTTACAGGGCCGGCCTTAGCTGAAATGGCACCCTAGGCGAAGTAGTGTTGTGGCACCTCTTAAGCCTCACCCACACCATAATCCTGAAACACCCCTATTTGAGCCACACCCACAGGAAGGTCACTCCCCAGGAAAGCTAATCCAGTCATTTCCTTCAATTATTTAAATGCATAGAAGAAAATATACCTCAACACACTTATTAGCTAAGCTGTTACACAAACTGGCTAAGGGCTCAAGGTGCAAATGAGTTAACTACCTTTGTGTACGTATTCCTACTTTAAATACCAGAGCTAGATCATGGTCAAATGGGGCCCTAGGCAGGGTAATGGATCACCGTTCAAAAACAAGTGATCTGATCAGCAGTACCAAGGACCAGTACTAACGCTTTCTTCAAACATTCCCTTGGCTGTCCCAACATGAATTTAAAGTTTTTTGTGGTAGAACAGGTTGAAGTGGACCCTAGAGGGGGAAGTTGGGAGACCAAACTAGAATTCCGGGAATTGTTTTGGCAATTAAAACTGGATGCCGGGAGGATCCCCGGGTTGAATGACCACATCAATATTAGTAGTGTTTTGAGAATGAGAGCAGCAAGACTATAGGCATAGACCATTGTGGTTTATGCTTGATACACGTCCACTTGATTGAATTCTAAAGGGTCATTCTTTCATGTACATACTGAGTAGAAATTTAATTATACAGTTCATTTATTGTATTTAATATTGATTAACTTTTTATTTATTTACATGGTAAAATACATACACAATTTAAATAGTATATATTATTAAGAATGGGAATAGAAGTATTGCAAATACAACAACATATTAACTTTTGACTAGTATTATAACATATTTTTTTAAAAGTATCTAAAATTTAATTACAATAATTTAATGTAATCAATTATTAGGAGTATAAGAATATATACTCGAAAGGGAAGTTTTTTAAAAAAAAGGGACCATGCTTAACAGCATTTATTATGTTTTTACAATTTTTAATGTATTTTAATTGATTGGAATGCATTTAATTTCATTTATGAAATATCACATGTTTAAACCTTGGGTATTTAAACCCACCATTGGTTTCATTGAATTTTGTTCTGAGGAAGCCTGGGATTGAACCTGGGTGAAAGCGCTTAACTACTTGTTTGTACTGTTTGGATTTTAGTTTCTAATAAACTACGTGATTTTTCATCTGTTTGGCAGATTCGTGTAATTACACACTTTTATGCATACTTTCCTGAGGGTGTCCTTGGTACTGCTGATCGGATCACTTGTTTTTGAATTTTGTTTGTTTTTACTGTGGTTTTTAATGGATCACCGTCCCACTGAATAGCCCCTCCTGCAGCAATCCCCTACCCGTAACCATACCAGTGTTCCATTACTTGGCTGTTTCTCACCAGTTGCCATAAACACTGTTCAAACCTATCAGTGTGCATATTGCAGGTATTGAAATAAAACAGCATAAACACAGATAGCAATTTGCTAAACAGTCTCACAATGAAAACAGACTTACATGAGCTGTAAACTTCCCTGCCCTTGAAACCTGCATTCATTGAAACAGCATGAAAACCCACATTCATAGAAAATGCACCTTGCCACTGGAGGATTAAGTTTACCTTTGGACTATTTTTAAACCGCAGGCTCCTTGCACACATTTTTTAGGGCCTTACATATATGCATTTGTTCTTTGATTCACCTTCCTGATTATATTCCTTGTATAATACAGCACCACTTGTCAGAATGTTTTAAATTTGTAGTTTTTAAATATTCTTTTAATAAACAATGAAACAAGATATATGAACAAATAATGACAAAGCAACCTATTTCATAAAATTTCAACATAAAAGTGCACTCGGGCTTCTGTCATTACAATCCAATATCACTTAATATGCACAATCTCTACAAAAGTAAAATCATCAGAATAATTCCACATTAAAGAAACCTATAACTAATGAAGAGGTTGCTACTGGCAAACAACTTTACATCTCAATGTTTCATCTACAAATTCAGTGCCTGCTGCCCTTGAAGAATCAATTGCCTACATTACATTGAAGAAAAAAATTGGTAAGCTGGTAATATTGCAACAGGAAATGACTGAGAAACCGACAACACTTCATAGTTACTAGGCATCTTATACAAAGGAGGGCACACTTAAAATGCACCAAATAATAGACAACTAGGGGAATGACATACCATTCATCCATACCTCTCAACCTCTTAGCACAAGAAATCTGAACAACATGCTGCATACAATCAGGGCAGGGCATCATCAGGTACAGGATTAAGGCTCCGACTTGTTAATAAGCTGCTTCTTATATCCAACAAAGTGTCCATTTCCATCCATCTCCAGTTTCCTACTGTGCAACTTTCTGCAAGTCGTTAAGAAGAGTACTCCCGAGTCACCCCTGAAAAGGGACACTTGGGCACTTGTTAACCAGGTAAGCCAAATGGGCACAAATATATAAAATAAAGAAATGCTACCATGGCCTATAAAGGCATTAATCAACAAAACACTCATAATACTTCTATTAACCAATTAACTGTGTCCATCTATCCTTATAAAGGATGTTGTCAGACACCAGCATCTTTGTCAGTCATGTTTTGGCAATCAGCAGCATCTTGCCAAATTTGCTTTGTGATATATCGCTCTATGGAATGCACCTGCTTTCAAGGAAAATTGAGCAACACCAAGTTAGGAAAGTCTTTACTACCTCCCACCAGTTAAACTCTCTCACAAAAGGGGAAGCATCTCAGAACTCACATTTTAATAATGTAGATTCTCTAAAACTGTACCAAATCCTGAATTAAAATCTGCTCGAATATTTACAGAAAAATCCACTCAACTAAACACACTGATTTATGATGGTTTTCTTAAAGGATATCAGAAAAGGTTTCAATCTGTGGAAATGCAAAGCATCCCCCCCAAGGAAACAACAAGCATGTGTATTTTAACTATACAACTTCTACCCTATCACACGTGTATAAAACAATGGTAGGTGTGTTCAGGTAAATGACACATGTCTTTCCCTAGATCTTGGCAGACCTGTGGGAGTACTTACAAAGTCATACAAATTAACTATTACGTATCTTATGCTTTATATTTCTGATCCTTTACATTCATGCTCCAGATTCCCCAATTACTTGTCTACTTTGACAATTTATAACTTTTACTTTCACTCAGAACAGGTCGCCTTTCTTGAACCCTTTAATCTTTTAATTATGGTAAGTTCTTGTTTCAGACTTACCAGCAATTTCAATAAAAACACCATTTAGCTGTCTGCCATTTAAGAATGCATACTCTTTTCTACAGAAGCCAACAAAAAATCATACTGACAATTTCGTGAAAGTCAACATGTGAATAAATATGCTCTTTGAATTGCACCATGCAGAAACGAACAGACACAATCATTCATATTTTACAACTATTGCAGCACAACAATGTGGCTTATACGGTGGTTTAGTATAAAAGAAACAGTCACTTGAACATAAAACTATGATCCAATTTTTCAGGAAACTGGAGGTCTATGTAACCCTGCCTGATAGATTAAAATGCCACGATGTTACAAAATTATACAAAAAATCAGTAACAACCATATCTTTCACCTCAGATGCTATCATTGGACATGCATGTGAATAAGCCAATGACAACAGGCAGTGAAAATATGGCCTTAAAAGATTCTTCGGCAGTTCAGGCTGGTTGTTGATAATTAAAAAGTACTAACATAATTATGCAGTTCTTCTGACCACTTCACAAAACACTGTTGCAATAGCCAAAGTGATAGATGCACTGCAGCAAGTCTGATACACAATTATTATTTTAAGTTGTAGGATCTGCCATTAAGGTGACCAGTAAAAATGTTAACACTTTAAACTGAACTTAGATTTGACTATCTTGATTTTTTTTTGATTATTTTTACAGATTACTGTTTTTACAATTTAATATATATGAAGCACTTTGTCTATTCAGTATCTTCACAAATCCTTATCTGTTTAAAAACTTTCATTTGTCTCTGTAGTGCTTGCTGTCTGTAGGCTCTTATACTTGGTGGCTTTGCAGTTGCCCGCCCCTACTGTGACACACCTCCCAGTCTAGTGTCATTAGCTCATTCTGCTTAATACAGAGAGAACATTTGATAAGGCCTTCTGTTCCTCCTTTTTCCCTTTCAAAAAGTAAAACAAAACTTTTTTTTCTCTTTCGCCTGAACCTTCTTGTGTTCTGACTGTCCTTCTCAAACATTTTGGAAATATACAGTATATTTCAGAGCATTTGTTATAACTGTATTTGCTATAACTGATTTAAGTATTTTTTCTGGCTTTTTGATTATTTACTGCTTAGTGACTGCATTTTAGCCTGTTTATACAGCTCTGCATTCTATTTAAACTGTTTTTGTGTTGATTATCTGTTTTGCACTTTTAAAAAGTTATTTGTTGCTTAATTTTACCTGTAGGCTAACACACTCAAGTGCGCTAGCCGCTTAAAAGCATTTACTGTCTGTTTTTCCTCTGTTTTCTGAAAAAAAAAAAAAATCTTGTTTTCCCGCCTTACTGAACTAGAATAGTCCAGTCTTCAGAGTTTGCTGATCTCTGGGCTTTGGCTTGGTTCCTGTGCTATTCCATATCCTTATTTGGATAAAGGGAAGCTTCTTTGTTCACCAGTGGTAGTGGGGAGCACTGAGCAGCCTATTTGTCCCTAGAGCAGTGGTTCCAGCCAGAAACTTGTAGTCTATTGGCCATTTTGGGTCAATTCCTAGCTCTTTTCAATCCCCTGCTATAAAGCCCGCTTTAGCACGCTTTTGCGTGATTTAGTGCGGAGTTGCCCATAGAGCACCATCGGGCAGCGCCGGTTAAACTATTTCTGGCTCAGTAAAGTCTGCTCTTCAATTTTTCCCTTAGAACTTCTCTACTTGCAATCTAAACAGTCTATTCAATATCTCAAAAGCTCAGCACTTGCTCCTAAAGCATTTTTATATAGGTAAAGTACTTATATACTAAACAATGTACTACATTAGCCTAGAATCCCCTTGAGTACCCATTTCCCTATAGGTCCCTTCTGACTCAGTTACACAGCAAACTTTTTCACTTTTTCTAGCATGTCGAAGGGTCAGTTGCTAGCGTCCCCTCCTGTTCAGCTGGTGAATCTGGGCATCTTGAGGCAATGTTACAATTGCCTCATGTACACAGACAACCCACTCCTTCTCCCACAAAACACAAATACATGTGAGAGATGCAACTATATAGCCAAACTGGAGGCTGAGCTCTCTCAACTCAGGACTGGCAAGACCAGACAGGAGGAGAAGGAAACCACACACACCACAAACCCAGTTTCACACAGAACTATCACAACTGCAAAACAAACACATAAACACACAAAGACATACTCGGAGGCACTGATCAAAAATCTACCAAAACTACAGAGGCCTCCAAAGCAGACACCCAAGCAACTGCCACCTCAAGACATAAGACATGCAACACATAGTTCTCAAAGTCAGTGTGCTAAACAGTCACAGCCCTTAAGGCCAAACACAATGCCAGACACACTTGTTATAGGTGACTCCATAGTCAGACACACTGACGTCCCACTCACCAGACTGAACAAGGAAAAGATCACAGTAAGCTGCCTGTCAGGCGCTAGAATCCGCCACATAACACAAGCACTCAGGTCACTCCACAGCAAGTACAAGTATGACTCAGTCATTGTCCATGCCGGTGTGAACGACCTGAGTCGTACCTCCCTGGACTACATGAAAAGAGACATAGAGGAGCTCTCAGATTATGTAGCCCAGGCCGGTATGACCCTGACCCTGAGCAGTATCCTACCCTCACCAAGAATGATGCCACAATACAGAGACAAAATGATCAGCTTTAATAATTGGCTTAATTACTGGTGTCATTCTAAGGGGATCCAATGTCTGTCTGCCTGGGATGACATGCTTGACAAGCCACGCTGCTACGCAAGGGACGGCTTGCACCTGTCACCCCTGGGCTTCCGGATATTGGCAAAGGCTCTTGCCACCCCCATAGTGCCTTTTTAGGCAAGGCTCAAATGATAAACCTACCGCCTAGAAAACAAAATGGAGAAAAACTAAGGGTAATACTGCTCAATGCCAGAAGTCTAAACCTCAAGATGCACGCCTCAAGCCCTCCTCAGTATAGAGAACATCGATGTCTGTGCTGTGACTGAAACCTGGTTCAAGGCACCTGAGAGCACCCCAGCACTATCAGGTTATACCTCATATCATGCCCGCCCCAAAATCCGGACCGAACCACAAAAGGAGGGGAGTATCCATATTCATAAAGGATACCCACACCTCCAGGTTAGTGGCAATGCATGAAGCATCGGAGACCATCCAGGTGCAATTAACCATAGGTAAAACTGCCCTACAGTTTGTAGCATGCTACAGACCACCTTCTCAAACTCAGGAAACCCACACAGCCTTCCTGAAGACACTGGAGAGTATGAATGTCTCTCCAAACACCATCATATTGGGTGACTTCAACTACCCAAACATAGACTGGGAACATTACTCAAGCCCCAACACCCTAGCCCAAAGGTTCCTGGAGTTCATAAACTCAAATGCTATGGAACAACTAGTCACCATTCCCACAAGAGGAGAAAATATACTAGACCTGATCATCACAAACATGGGGACAAAATGCTCCACACCGAAGTATATCCCTCATTGGTGAGATCAGACCATAAATTAATCTCACTGGAGATCCACATCCCGCCCCACCCCAGCAGCAAAAGACCACAGTGGAGAACTTCTCAAAAGCAAACTTCACACTTCTTAAGACTGGAGTGGTATCCTTCAAGGCCCCCGAGCCAGTGGAAACCACAACCCACGCTGCTGAAACCCTTACAAATGCCTTCTACGAGCACATCCAGGAATGTATGGATCAAACAATCCCTAATAAAATCAAGACCCTTTCCACCAAAGGCAGGTCTGGTGGACCCCAGCCATAAACAAACTCTACAACAAGAGGAGAAAGCTACTACATGACAGAGCAAAATCCCTAAAAGGGAAGGCATCTCTGATCAATACTAGCAAAAAACTACGATCACTCATAAAATCATCCAAGCCCAACTTTGAGAGAAAAATCGCTAATGACACAAAAGACAATCATAAGGCCTTCTTTAGCTATGTTAGAAACCTGGGTGGAAACTCCCAGATATGCTCAGAATTAGTCCAAAATGATAAAAATCACTGAACCCACAGACATTGCCAACATACTGGCAGACAGGTTCAGTGCAAATTTCTCGCCTCCCCCGCCCCAAAAGGAGAAATATCTATCTCACCAGAGTCTAGCCTCCCAAACATCTGAGATGCCCAGATGGGAGCTGCTCTCTAAAGCAAAAAACACAGCATCAATGGGACCAGACGGTGTCCCCGGCTGTGTGCTACACGAACTCAATGAGGAACTAAACCCACACATAAGGCTGCTGTTTAATCTTAGCCTTACTACAGGATACGCACTCAAAGAATGGCGTATGGCAACTGTGGTCCCACTCCACAAAGGCGGTGCTTCTACGGACCCTGGAAATTACCGCCCCATAAGCTTGACGAGCCTTGTCTGCAAAGCTATGGAGAGGATCATAATGGAACTCATAAATAAAGACATTGGGGACCTATAGACACTGGATCCTACCCAATTTGGCTTTGTCAAGGGCAGATCCTGCCTCTTGAACTTGGTCGACTTTTTCGAAACAGTCACTAAGGCCATTGATGAGGGTAAGGCAGTTCACACAGCCTACCTTGACCTAGCAAAAGCGTTCGACACAATACCCCACTCGGGCATCATAGAAAAGCTCACCAGCTTAGATGTAAACTCATATGTCACAAGATGGGTTGCAAACTGGCTCAAGGACAGAACACACAGGGTTAGAGTTGCTGGTGCCATGTCAGACTCTAAGCCGGTCACGAGCTGTGTCCCACAGGGCTCAGTCCTGGGCCCCCTCTTGTTCGGCATTTATTTTTCTGAAGTGCAGGCAAACATAGGGGGATTGTGGCTGACAAAATTTGCAGATGACTGCAAACTGGGCACCACAATTGACACTCCATCAGACACAGACATCCTCCAGAGAGGTCTCATAGAAATGGATAACTGGTGCCAGAGCCATGGCCTTAAGCTAAATGCCAAAAATGTATAGTCATACCCTTTGGGAAAAACAAGGTAACCCCTAATTACCACATAGGTGGTAATCCATTAAACACGGAAGAAGTTATCAGGGACCTGGGGACCCAAGTTGACAGTAACCTCTCTTTTGACACTCACATTGCCAAAGTGGTTAGGAAGACCTTCTACATTGCCCACCTGATCATGAAGGGATTCACATCCAGATCAGGAGAGGTCATTGTACCCCTGTACTCTTCACTTATCAGACCAATGATTGAGTACAACGCCCCATTCGGAATGTACCTTACCCGACACCTGCGCAGTTGGAAAGACCCCAAAAGTTCCTCACCAAAAGGATAAAGGGGCTCAAACATATGTCATACGATGCCTGACTGAAGAAACTCCAGCTCTATTCAGTCGCATACCGTCTGCTCAGAGGTGATCTGTGCCTGACATACAAGGCCATGTCCAACCCGGAATTAATGGACATGCTCCACCTCAAAAAATCCAAATCCACCAGAGCCACGAGAGCAAGAGACTTAAACCTCAACACGGATATAAATAGGACGTGCTGGAGGGACAGATTCATCACCCAGAGACTCCCTACACTATGGAACAGAATCCCAGTCCATGTGAGGCAGAGCCCCTCACTGACTCTGTTCAAGAGAAATCTTGACGAGTGGATGGGAGAGCGTAGGTTTACCCCGGGAATCATCTCTGTATCACTGCTGGACAGAGGCACAGCAAACTAATGGGTATAGTATTCTCATCCTAAGGGGTGGTGAAAGCCACACACACTCTGGCTAGGCTTATAAATGCCCTAGGGCAGATAGCCTAGTATGAACCTATGAACCTATGAACATTGCATTAGTGAGATTTATACCCTGAAATCAAAAAGAACAAGTCTAAAAGGTTCACAAAGCTCCATTTACATTCTACATACTCTACTTTGTGATATTACGCACAGCCTCATGAATTCACAAATATTCCATCACAAATCCACCTTGACAGCTTACTTAATTGCTGACATCATAATCCTTCATTATAATTTCACAATATGCCCCCATAACAATAACTACCATGGTACCGTAGCAGCAACTAGCTTGAAGCAAACAGAAATACTCTAACAAACCAAATCAATTATTTTGTTCACCTGCAAACAACCTTTATAAAATAAAGAATAGTCAGGAGTTACGCCACTCCTAATGCAATGTAAAATGAACCGCATCTAAATAAAATTTTAGGGAAGTAGTCTAGAATGTGTCAGCTATTCTTTAATGAGTTTTCCAAATGAGAAACGAATAACCAGGTAAGATCTGCAGTGGCAAAGAAATGTTGACTCTCACCATTAAACATTTTGTTTTGTCAGAAACACTGTAACAGCAATATGTATTCTATGTGTTTTTCTTTAATCCCTATAGTCTGTTGGCAGATGACTGATGAAAAATATCAATACTGACAACAGAAAAAACATTACGGCGAAACCTGCAAGCACAGGTGGATGATTTATGTGATTATGGTTACATATACACATAGGGGAAAAAATTATGGACTGCCAATTGTCACTCAACCAAAAACAAGTGCAGCTCTAATATTACTTGTCTCAAAGTCCACCTATGTGTGTAAAATTATTCAGAAAACAGGAAGAGCGTACAAGTAATGATGGCTTATAAAGTTAAAATAATGGCTAAAGTATCTAATGAGTAACTCAGGATCAGGGTTATCTTATTACGAGTACTTTAAATGCGCTGTAACAAAAGGTAAAATGGAATTCGTATATGAGGCACTTAGCACTAGAGTCTGTAATTAGCTAAAAAGCAAAATAATCATGCTCATATTTAATAGCTGCATGTATACCCAACTTAGTCCAGTACTAAAAATGTTGTTAAACATTAATAAAATATTAAGTTGAAGGCAGCAAGTGTGGCAAAACAATACAAGCAGGTGCGTCTGTGCTAATCTTTCATGAAAATAATGACTGAAATCGTGCATCTGTTCCATAGGTGTATCACCTTCCGTGTATTTCAGCCACTTTTTCCAACCATCCAGGTACCAACATAAAACACCGCTTATGCAACAGACAAGCAGCTGCACTGTCACATAGCAACACACACATACTTTCTCTTTCATACAACTAACTAGTTCAAATTCCACACACTCCTACTCTTTCATACAACACACAGACACACACTCTCTCTTATACAGAAATGAACGAAACCACTAGTTTAAATTGTACACACGCACACCTACTCTCACATACAGTAACACACACACATGGACTTTATCTCATACAAACAGAATGGCTAACTTAAATTCCACATACATACATACACACACACACGCACGCACTCTCTCACACATACAGAAGTGAACAGTTTAAATTACACACACATACACTTACCTTCTTTCTTAACCGAACGGCCAAACAAGCATGCACGAACTTAAACCCCTCTTAACAAAACTACTAACTTACATTTCGCGTGCCTGCAAAAAGTATTCATGTCCACGTTGGTGTCTGCGCGCATGATTCTCCTTAAAGCAGAAGACACTAATATTGCGATGCTGTATTAGTGGGGGGCGCTCACCACCCCCTTTGCTCTGTGGTTCCGGTGCCCTCGAGCAGGTGCCAAGAAGAAATAATGGACTAAATTAATTAAAATAAAAAAAATAAAGTAAAAAATTACGCCCTTTACAAGGCCAGCTTTTATGGCACCCTAGGCGGTCGCCTAGTTCGCCTATGCCTACGGCCAGCCATGCCATCTTACAACAAAAGGGTTTGCATTCAGTTTTCTAAGTTTATCAGTAATGCCAGAGTGTGGGATTGCGTTGAAAACCTTTGCCAAGTCGAGTGCACAGATCTGCCCTCATCAATGGACCTGGTCACATTTTCGAAAAACTTCATAAGATTTAACAGGCAGGATCTGCCCATGATGAAGCCAAATTAGGTGATTTCCAAACCGTGGATTCTACCCATATCTTTATTTATGGGGTCCATAGTGATATTTTCCATGGCGTTACAGATGAAGCTGGTCAGGCTTATGGGTTTGTAATTCCCAGGTCTGTTGCTAGGCCACCTTTGTGGAGGGGAATAACTGTTGCTGTTCTCCATTCTGCAGGAACAAAGGCTGTGGTTAGACTATGAATTAAAAAGGCTACTTCATGGTGATGCTAGTTCTTGTTTTAGCCTGTTTAAAAGACAACCTGGGATGCTGTCTGGTCCCATAGAGGCTGTGTTTTTTGCCTTTGACAAGGCTTTGATGACCTGTTCTTCAGACATGTAGGGTGGGGGGAAGGTTGTGGCAAGGTTTGTGATAGATTTGGAGAGGATAGGGGTGACATTTTCACCAAACCTATCCGCTAGCAGGTTGGCTATCTCTGTGGGGTCAGTATGTGTGATACCGTTAGTCACTAGTTCTACACATGCTTGATCCTACCTTTTAGGCCTTATGGTTATTCTTGGCTGTGCTTGCTAAGTTTTTCTCAAACAGACCCTGAGAGGATTTGACAAGCTGTCTTATTTGCCTGTTGAGTCTCTTTGTTTTCTTGAACAGCAACTTTTTCCATTTATTGTAAAACTTGTTGATGCTGGACGTACAGCATGGCGGCTTGTGTACCAGAAATCTTGTCCATTTCCTTACCCCAGTATAGAAAATACAGTTGCTGAATGTGACCTTACTGGACATCCAGTGCATTTTTGCACGTTCCTGCTGCTTACTTTCTTTGTAAAGCTAGCATTCAGTCTGTGGCCGAATCTGACATGTAGCTGGGCTCCACTAGCCTTCTCCATGCTGCATTTCTTTGAAGTACACATGACAGTGGTACATATTTTTCATGTACTGAGATAATGTTCTGGCCAAAAATGAGCCATTGGGCAGTCAGTTTTTCATTGGAATGTTGTCTGTAGAAATGTAAGTTTGCACTGCCCTGACTTTAGTAGACAGAAGAAATGTGAATTTCTGACTGTAAATGTGTTTTGCAGGAATGGAATCGACACTGAAATGAAAACAAATATCATGTACACAGCAGAGGAAGGCAAAGAGTGCTCATCAGGAGGAAGCAGCACAGACAGCTGTCAGCAAGTTCAGCCGCCTTCCTGCCTCGGTAAGTTAAAACCCGCTGTACATAACTGACCATGAAGTGCAAACCAATACAATGTACAGGGCTCCAAATTCAGCCTTATAACCGTGACCTGCCTTTGATAGGCAACAATAAATAATATATTTGGTATGTAGTGGACCATTTTCTCACTTTTCAGTCATCATTGAAACTACCACCATTACTATCCACGGCACTGTATAACTGAACACATCAATGGAAGGATCCTTTAAATGGAAGCTCAGTGCACATGCAACAATGATTTTTCAAGCATGTTCCTTCCAGCTTTGCTGTGATTATGTCATGCATAATTTCTCTTTGCCTCTTTTTGAGGGGAGAACTGTAGATCATCTCATATTCTGTGTAATGAGTAAGGCAGCATCAGGCTTGCAACATCTCTGCACTTATTTTACTAAGTAAACAAATAACTGTTTCAGTTACGTAATGTGTAGCAGCATATACTGACCTGATTCTTTTCAGCAGGCAAGCCGAAAAGCAGTCGAATCCTGTGGTACCTGGAGTGGTTTCAGAAGGACAATACAACAGTGGGTCAGTTTTTAGTTTGTGGAAATGTATAGTAGTCCTTTATCATACAGAAGTAATAAGATTATTTGTTTTTGGCATGTCATGGAGCCATCAGTGCCTGTGGTAGCAGCACAGCTGGGTGCTGTAGGCATGTCATGGAACCATCAGTGCCTGTGGTAGCAGCAAAGCTGGGTGCTGTAGGCATGTCATGGAACCATCAGTGCCTGTGGTAGCAGCAGAGCTGGGTGCTGTAGGCATGTCATGGAACCATCAGTGCCTGTGGTAGCAGCAGAGCTGGGTGCTGTAGGCATGTCATGGAAACATCAGTGCCTGTGGTAGCAGCAGAGCTGGGTGCTGTAGGCATGTCATGGAAACATCAGTGCCTGTGGTAGCAGCAGAGCCGGGTGCTGTAGGCATGTCATGGAAACATCAGTTCCTGTGGTAGCAGCAGAGCTGGGTGCTGTAGGCATGTCATGGAAACATCATTGCCTGTGGTAGCAGCAGAGCTGGGTGCTGTAGGCATGTCATGGAACCATCAGTGCCTTTGGCAGCAGCAGAGCTGGATGTTGTAGCCTTGTCATGGAACCATCAGTGCTTGTGGTAGGAGCAGAGCTGGGTGCTGCAGGCATGTCATGGAAACATCAGTGCCTGTGGAGGCAGCAGATCTGGGTGTTGTAGGCATGTCATGGAACCATCAGTGCCTGTGGCAGAAGCAGAGCTGGGTGTTGAAGGCATGTCATGGAACTGTCAGTGCCTGTGGCAGAAGCAGAGCTGGGTGTTGTAGGCATGTCACGGAACTGTCAGGGCCTGTGGCTGCAGTAGAGCTGGGTGTTGTAGGCATGCCAGGAGCCATCAGTGCCTTTGGCAGCAGCAGAGCTGGGTGTTGTAGACATGTCATGGAGCCATCAGTGCCTGTTGTGGTAGCAAAGCTGGGTGTTGTAGGCATGTCATGGAACTGTCAGTGCCTGTGGCAGAAGCAGAGCTGGCTGTTGAAGGCATGTCATGGAACTGTCAGGGCTTGTGGCTGCAGCAGAGCTGGGTGTTGTAGGCATGTCAGGAGCCATCAGTGCCTGTGGCAGCAGCAGAACTGGGCAAAGCCCAACTTGCTATTGGGTAAAGCATTCTACAGAACAGTGTAGATTATGTGTCGGCACACACTGCCTTATTACAAGCTCTTTTGGCAACACTTCTCTTAATACCTTGCAGCAATCGTTCGGACTAGCCTTTCCCTTTCTTTTTAGTCATTGTTATACAGTGAAAGTACCCATGAGAGGAGTTGTACAACCAGAAGTATCTGGAGAATCAGCTGCAGGTCCTTTGAAGTCCTAAGAGCTTTCTTCCAGCTAAGTCTGAGTCAGGAATCAGTAGCTGTGACTGCATCCGGAAGTCCTGAATATGAGGATGCCTGTGCTATATTCAGTAGCACTGACATGATCAAGCTGGAGAAGATGGGATATGAACAAGATGATCTTCAATCAAGTGCCATGACAGTGGACTACAAGTACTGCAGCAGGGCATGTGCAATTCTCCATACATTCTAACACCCACACTGCAGTTTGTAACAGCATGAATGATGCCATTAAAGACTGCGACATTGGCTTGTACAAATGTGGTCATCTTACAGATATTGACAAAAAGACCAACTTGAGCATGCGGTAGCTACCCCCTGAAGTCTTTGAGTTCTCTAACAGCTTCATGTGGTATTCTGGAAGCCATTCTGTCCACAACATATGCATGAATTCCCCTCTGCACATTATGCAGAGTTTGGATGGGATCTTCTGTGGTCCATGCTTTGTCTTCAACACAGCTAGAGTGTATGTGCTGGTCTCCACGCCTATGGCTGATTGGTCTAGAACAAGAAAGTTTCTTGAATGGCATAGCAAGTCAAAGAACCTGGAAATGCACTTGCAAAGTCAAAGGCATTTCAGAAAACATGCTCTGGCCAACTACAAACTGCTTACCAGTGCACTGTACAGAAAGATAAGAAGTTGCAAGAATGCACAGTTCAGGCCTTGAGATGTATTGTGTGGATAATTCTTCTCTGTGGAAGGCAGAATTCAGAATTTTCACTCCATGAAAAACTGACTTGCACTTTAAAGTATTGCTTGAACGCATGGTAGAAGTGGACTCTGTCGCCGACCATTTAAAGAAGAGTCCACAAAATGCAAAATGCACTATACACTTTGTCATAAATTCAAAATTAAGTTATTAATTTTATTGGGATACACATCCAGAGAAAATTTTTAAGTAGAGTTAAAGAGGTAAATTTCTTCAGGTTAACTGCCAACTGACATCTCCTATAAGGAGCAAGTGACTCTGGCTTTACGTTATGTTCGCAGAAGCGATGGAAATGTAAAACTCTGTAAAGATTTCAATGAATTTCTGGAAGGATATGACACCACAGGAAAAGCCACAGCATGGGGTATGGACAAGGAGCTATTGTGAGGACAAGACTATGACAGAGGAAGCAACATGTCTGGCCATTTTAATGGTATGCAGGCAAGAATTTGAACCATGTTTCCAGAAACTGTGCACACTGCCTGTAAAGCACACAAGCTCAACACTGCCATAGTTCATTCATGTGCAATGCGTGATATGGCAAACACTCATGACACCTGTACAAAAATAACTGCAATGTTAAATTCATCCACTAAACTTCACAATGAGTATTTAGCCCACCTTAAGGACTTCACACAGTTCCTATGTGAGGATGAAGATGAAAACAGAACTACCTCACTTCAGACACCTGGCCACACCCAGTGGATAAGTCAGGCTGATTGCCTGCACAGCTGTGAGAATAAATATGTCATCCTTGTCACCACTTTAGACCCTATAGCGGAGTATGGCAAAAATGCTGCCAGATGTCTGTATTCTGTCACAAGATTTAATTTAATTGTAGCTCTGGTTACAGTGGAGTCTGTGCTTAATATGATTCAGCCACTTCATCTGTACCTGCAAGAGGAACAGAATGACCTATTTCAGGCTTGTGAAGAAGCAAAGGTTGTCACTGACACTCTTCAAGCAATGAGATCAGCTGCTGACGATTCTTTTTCAGAGTTGCATGAAAAAGTCAAACAGCTGGCAGCCAGCGTTATGGTAGAAGAAAGTGTTTCAAGGATCTGTGGAATGCAGACACAAAGAAGCAAAACTGGTGCTGTTGACCCAGAGGAGTACTATTGAAGGAACGTGTTCATTCCAATCCTGGATCATGTCATATGTGAAATAACAAGATGAACTTCTAGAAAGCCACCCACGTTTCATTGCACAGTATCTAGTGCCGTCCATGCTGCATGTTTTGGAAGATGATGAGAAAGTGGTGCAGTTATACAATGCATACAAGACTGACATATCTAGTCTGTCCAGTTTCAAAAATGAGCTTAACTGATGAGTGGGCAGATGGAGAGCAGTTAGACGAGACAAGCTGCCAACTACCATCATTTGAACCCTACAGCAGTTGAACCCAGCATTTTATCCAAATATAAACAGTACATTAGCAATTTTGGCTGCCAGGCCAGTGAGTGTTGCCTCTGCAGAGTGGTAATTCAGTGGTGTACGATACATTCAGACTTGGCTACGAAACACCACATCTGATGCACTTAAGTGGGTTGATCTTAATACACTTACATGATGATACTGATGTCAATATCTCACCGATGCTAAATGACTTCGATCCATGTAATGATCGCCGGTTTAATGTCCTCCCAAGGTGACACAGCCAACCAGCATGATGCTGGCAGTTGGGCGATCCATGTAATGATCGCCGGTTTAATGTCCTCCCAAGGTGATACAGCTGACCAGCATGATTCTGGCAGTTGGACGATCCATGTAATGATCGCCGGTTTAATGTCCTCCCAAGGTGATACAGCCGACCAGCATGATGCTGGCAGTTGGGCGATCCATGTAATGATCACCGGTTTAATGTCCTCCCAAGGTGATACAGCCGACCAGCATGATGCTGGCAGTTGGGCGATCCATGTAATGATCGCCGGTTTAATGTCCTCCCAAGGTGATACAGCCGACCAGCATGATGCTGGCAGTTGCATACTCATGGCTGGTTCTACACTGTTGTGTGCCTACATGTATGCTGTGGATGGGTGGCTTCCCCTTTTGACTGGATTGTGGTCTGCTTGGTGTGAATGGTTTAGGCTACAGTTGCCAAATGACATGAGAACCACAGCAGCCAACAGCTCAGTCCAGCTGGCTTCCTTTTGGACCGAATTGTGGGCTGCTTATTGTAAACGGTTTAGGCTGCTTTTTTAAGGTTTCAAAACTAGAGCAGTTAGCAGACTGTGTGTGTGTGTGTGTGTGTGTGTGTGTGTGTGTGTGTGTGTGTGTGTGTGTGTGTGTGCTATGAATGGACCTCTGTGAGACTGGCTACCTTGATACGGTACAGAGGCTTGATGCAGTGAAGAGTGACCGTAGACCTCGCATACTAAATTATGGCGGGGCAGCTTGGATGCAGGAGGGGGGTAGCAGTACCAGACCTTGCAATATAAACTGAAAAAAATAGCTACACCCCTGATCTGGATGTGCTTTTTTCCTGCCTTCAGGGTATAGTTTCAGGTGTAGATTTTCTGTGAAGGCACCAGTCTTAATCATTAGCAATGTTCTCAATGTCTTTACACATGGTGTGGGGGGTGACAAAGTCCCCAAATCATGGAAAAATGTTATATTACTGTACTTCACTTAAAAAGTTACTAAAAAAATGGTTTTGCATCAACATTCATTTTCTGAAAGATAAGTGTGAAACTGTAATGTCTGGCATTATTTACTGACTGTAATCCTCCATGACTTACTAGAAAATCAACAAAATTTATTAGGATTAGGGCAAAACTTTGAGACAAATTATGGATGTTATACAAAATCAGGGGCAGGTAGCAAGTATGCTTGCATTACCCACTCACCCACAGGATAACAATATCATTATATGCTGTGAAGCTCTCCAAGTAACCACAGCACTAAAATGGAACAGAGGCTCTGTTATGACTGACAACTAGAGAACTTTTATTAAAAATATGGCGGAGATCACTAGAACATGCAGGGGATAAGTGTGGTGAAGTACAATGCAGGTGAAACTCCAAAGTCAAATTCCATATGTAACCAACTCTCACATGTCCAACAGCAAACATCAATGTTATTAACTGAATAAGGGCAGCTACGGCAGTCAGATTTGCCCAACAATGGTCCTAAAGGTTTGTCATACTTATGGCACAAAAACAGGGCATGGTGAAAACACAGAAATAAATCTTTAGATCCTAAAACCTTTCTGCCATTCAATCATACAAAAACTCTTCCACATATAGTTATAGATGGTTCTAAATTGTGCAGAGCAAAGGCAGTGCAAACAGAAAAAAAAATGTTAGTCCCCTTTAAGCAGTAACACATCAGCAGGACCAGAATGTAAGGCTGCAATATATACAGCAGCCAGAATATAAGTGCCTTTCTCATGAATGAATGAATGCTTTTAAAGCTGTTATATCTTTTTTGGCTTGTTGACACTATATGAAGTAAGTGGAAGTGACTAGTGTTAATGCTCTAAGGCAAGACATCAAAGAGATGCTTAAAAAGTAGTCTTTTCATGAATTTGGAGCACAGCTTCAATTTTCCATGCATTGCATATGCAATGAAGAGCCTCATAACAGGTGAGTGAAACACCTGGCAGCAATAAACCACATACACGGGACAGCTAATCAGGGGTAGAGAACACTGAAAAGTTAAAAAAATAAATAAGCCAAGCAGGTTTTATATATATATATATATATATATATATATATATATATATATATATATATATATACACACATAATACATGCAAGAGATTGTTAGTCCCTAAATAAAAGCTGCAAACTGTTGGCCAATAATACTCTTAACAAAACAAAATTAAAAGACCTGATAAAACTGACTAAAATTGTAACTGCAAAAAGATTGAACTATGACTATAAATTCCAAGTACCTAAAATAAAATAATTTTAGTTAAAATAAGTAAACATTAAATATATTACGGTTTGAGGAGGTGAAACAGTTGTAAGGCTATTGTAAAAAAAAACTAAGACAATGCCCTTTCAACCTAGGAAAAAAGTTCAGGTTTGTGTACTGTCCTGAAGATGAACCAAAATCATAAAAAAGTAAGATATATGTTAAAATATTTTAAAATATTAAGGGATTAATGACCCAGATACAGGATGCAATGCAGTAGACAGTACAATAGTACAAGGCCAGCAGTTTGCAGTAATTTTCCTCACACAAAAGATAAGGATGATGCAAATCCATACTGCACCAAGGATGCAAATCCATACTGCACCAAGGACGCAAATCCATACTGCACCAAGGACGCAAATCCATACTGCACCAAGGACGCAAATCCATACTGCACCAAGGACGCAAATCCATACTGCACCAAGGATGCAAAAACAGCATAAAATCTGTTATTAGCATATACACAAACTAAACTGGAGTCACACTGTAAGAAGTAAACAAATGTTCCCAAACAGAAGATGAAAAAAAAAAAACAACAAAGACTGCGGCCAAAGAAAAGATGCAAATGACCCTGTACAGGAATTTAACACACACAAGAAATACAGCAAACTTTACCTGAGAATTCTTCTCAGTATAACTGTCTGAACTAATTATGCCAGGTGCTGAAGGATTACATTTAAGGGTGAGATGTTAGTCTTGTCCTAACAAAACACCAACCCTGAAAGGCAAGTTTTGTTGTAATACTGCCAAAAATTGTTAAGTAGCTTCTGCACTGTGCACTGTAGTCTATTAACATTCAAAATATCAGAGTGGATACTGCATCAAAGGCCTGCTGCACTTTTCATAGTGAGTACCCACAACTATACATTAAAACCGATACAATACCACTAGCTCCTCTACTGGACATGGACCTCTGGGAAGGCGCTGTCCTTTAAAATATCTCAGGCTAGCTTTTGCCTTTTCTCTTATCAACTGCAGAGACACATTTTTTCCTGCGTCATTATCTCTTACCTTTTTGACTGTTCCTTTGTCAAACATTTCATTTGCACTGGCTATTTTATTACTCTATCATGATTTGCATGAATCTGCCTTCCTCGCATGCATCTGACACTTGAAGGAAACACAATTTTTTCCTCCATATGAAATGTTACACTACACTTACTCGAGACAACACTTGTTATCTTGTAAATGTTTCAAAACATATTGTTTTACCTTTTCTTTCCCATGTTTAATAACCAGTTTCTTATACCTAAACACATTGCTTGAGGCACTCACTTCCCACATCTCTCAGCCTTCCATCTCCAAAATGAGGAACACTACCTCTCATAATGTGGAGTAGATGGGGAAAAATGTGGAACACCTACTAACAGCTTAGTAACAACTTCTACTCGGAAGCTCACAGGACAGTTAAAATGTGCTACTTTACATTTATAAAAAGTTATTTTGATGAATTAATATGACTCAATACTATTTGCAATAGAGTTCAGTTAAAAATTCCTAAGTCTGAATGTGTGACAGCCTCTTTCATTGTGGAACCTCAAGGAAAATGGACTTTTTAAGCCCCAAAATGAAGAATGTTCTTTGCAATGAGGTACATTTGAGAGGTATGACGCTTCCCTTACTTAAATTATGTGTAACAGAACCCCTATCCCAGTTCTGAATATTCCTGACATTTGTTACCTGTATTCTTGCAAACATTTCACATGTATTGAGTGTTAATAGATAAATCCTAGAAAAAAACAAACAAACAAAAAAAATGAATGCAGAAAGGGATGAATTTCCCTGTTTTGTTGGAAAGTAACACTACATTTACTGGACTTGATGTTCTGCATACACAAAAAAGAAGTCTGAATCAATCAAATTTCATATTTATGTCTAAATTAACATATGTAATCCCTCTAGTTTTGCCATCCATGTTGGCACTCTAGCTCAAGTTGTGACACAACAGTCTTCAAATCCATTCACAGTCACTTTTTCCCATTTTTACACATGGGGTCGGGTTGTCACTACAACAGTGACGATCATCTAGAGCCAAGGTTTACAGTGCCGAGTGGCTAGCTCTGCCATGGTAGTTCTTTCAAAGCACACGCTTGCATGCAAACTCACACTTACTGCCAATTTAGAGAGTATCTAATCTTCCTAATACATTCTTTGGAATGTGGTAGGAAACTAGAGCACCTGGAAGAAACCCACACAAACATAGGGAGGACATGCAGAATCTGCACAAAGGCACCGCAACCGAGAATTGAACCGGGGAATCAGGGTCGGTGTTAGCATTTTGGGGGCTCCCAGCAAATGTTAGGTTCTGGGGCCCCCTAGGCACTTCCATCACAGTATCATCCTGTCACGGTCTGCACCCCTCCGAAACAGCCTTTTAGTTCATGCTGCAAAGTTTTAGGAGTACTACGTACAGAATGACCTGTAGCTATAATGCTTTTACAGTACAACGGGTCTATGTACCACACTGTGTTCGCCCATCTCACAGAGAGACATTCACAGTTACTGGTATTTTAGTTACAACGATACATTATAACAAGTCTGTGTATGGGTGTGGACTTGGGTGAAATGCTGTCTATATGATCTAAAGTGTAGTTTAGTTTTATTTCTTTTTACATAATCTTTTCATCCAACGATGGCTTGAACAGAAATTATGATTATAGAAAGAAATTCATAGTTGCTGTTCAACATTAGTTTTTCTTGCATCCTTTCAACTCACCTTTCCTGACCAAGACAGAACAGTAATAACCATTTAGGAAATAACCCAGTTAAGCCAGGGTCCAAAAAGCCACAGTATTATAGGTGTTCTGGGTTGCATTTTAGAGCATTTTTCCAATCTTTAAATTCAATGGTGTCCTAAACAAAAAACATGGGTAAGAAAAGAATTTCAGTCTTCTTTTTATTTCAAGGAAGACATACGTTGTGCCCAAGGCTTAATATTCAAAGATGACAAAATAACAGCTCACAGCAAACTAACCAGCCATTTGTTTTCTGTATACATAGGTCCAACCTGGGAATACAGCCAGCCTCCCTAACCCCCAAAAAAAAAAAAAAAACAGTCACTGCCTATGCATCCCACTGGTGTTAGACTGGGATGAAAGAAGAGGTTCAAACTACCACAGTTATGTGTTTCAAGTGAGTGCTGGCATACATATACATAGCATACCTCCTCACGTCTCAACCCTACCCATCAAAGACAGCTACCTGTATACGTGCCTGATGTGAAACTGAAAAAAATAACTATTTCAGTAATGTATTCTACTTTGTTTCTCCTAGACAGTACACTGCCCCTACACAGTACACTGCCCCTACACAAGCTATAGTAACCTTCTTTGTACACTTCTGAGGTCTGTGAGAAAAGTAATAGAAACTGACCACACTGTCCTCAGCCCAAACAAAAACTGTAATGACCTCATGCGCAAACTTCTATGGTTTTACTGTAATGAAAAGTAAAGATGTAACCACAACCCCCTTCCCCCATAACATACAGCAGCTTTCTCTACACTCATATCTGAACAGGGCTGGTTTTAGAATGACTGCAGTTGGGAGTACAGGCCATTATCAACTTTATCTTAACAGGGTCAGCCCTATTCAGGTTAAAAAGACTCTAGTGAGAAAATTAATACATTTTTTTCTCATATTTCTCCAACCAGCAACAGCTTTTGTGGGGCTCTCACACAGTCAAGATGATTAGGAGCCACTTGTATCAATTTATACAGTCTTGGGAGGGGAGGCCTCCCGATTCCTTGAAGAGTGAAGTGTCTGAATTTTCTGTGATATATTTTATGCATTACTTTTGAAATATAATTACTTGTTCACTGCATTTTTCTGATACCCAGAGGAATGATGTAGGAGTCAACAATCAGGTTGTATCTTCTGGAATTTAAGCCCTAACTTTGAGAGGATTTCTGTCTATACACACTGAGCAGAGTGGAGGAGGGGCGTTGACTACAACTCTGATCTGAGATATATACGTATCCTGGTTTTTTTTGGCTTATTTATACTGATTATTCTTTCTAGCAATTTATATATAGCACTTTTCATTGCCTGCTGCATAGTTTTTACTGCATTTTATTGCTAATAACTAATCTGCACGGGTAACTGATTTGTTTGCAGCTAAAAGTATTCTGTAGAGTCTCTTTGCTCCTTTATCTGTTTAAAAACTTTCATTTTCTGGCTTTCTGTAGTGTTTTCTGTCTAAAGAGTGTAGGCTAATAGCTTTAGTATTGGTCCTCGCCCTCCCTCCCTGTTGGTGTTTTGTTGTTATACTTGGTGGCTTTGCAGTTGCCCGCCCCTACTGTAAATTTGATCTGGGACACTCCTCTCAGTCTAGTGACATTAGCTCATTCTACCTAATACAGAGAGAACATCTAAGAAGGCCTCCTTTCTCTCTTTCAAAAAAAAATTGCCTGAATCTCCTTGTGTTCCGACTGTGCTTCTCAAACATTTTGGAAATATAGAGTATATTTTAGAGTATTTATTATAACTGTATTTGCCTTAATATTGCTACAACTCAAGTGCCCTAGGTTGCACTGCATCAGAATAGTTTGTGTGTTTTAGCTGCTTTTCTGTATATATAGACTTCTCTGTATATGTTGACTACCTACTTATTCTGCTGTATTACTGCCTCTTAAATCGTTTTTCAGTTGTGCGCTTGCCTTGCTTCATTTAAAAGTTTTAAATTGCTAATTTTGTAGAGTTTTAATTGTATTTACTGTTTAGGACTACACACTCAAAGGTGTTAGCCTTTTATTTGTTTATTTACTGCATTATTGCATTGTTTAACCTGTTTTAACAACAAAAAAAAAAATGCTATCTTGTTCGCTCGTTTCCCACCTTTCCTACCCAGTCCAGATCCCAGGCTTTGCTTGTTTCAGGACTTTTATTTCTGTGTTCCGAGCTATCCAGACCTTGCTGTGGTAGACAGAAGTCCTACTGCTTACCAGTGGCAGTGGTGATCATTCTACTGCCTATCTAAAACTAAAGGAGTGGTTTCCAGCTCTGAAATTGTAATTTTATTAGCCTTTTTGGGCTGATTTCTATCACTTTCAACTTTCTGGCTTAAAAACGCGCATGTTTTTTGCATCGTGCAGCACCGAGAGGCTACAGCTCATAGGTAGGTACTAGGCTATTGGCCCTAGGGCCTAATATAAGCATAGCCGAAAATGTACCCTGGCTTTCGCCACCCAAGAAAATTATTTTCCTGTGCCCCTGTCAAGCAGAGCCACAGAAGTGATCCCTAGGGTGAATTTCCCATTTCCCATCCAATCATCAAGATTTTTCTTGAAAAGTGCTAATGAGAAGCTCTGTTTGACATAGATAGGTAGTCTGTTCCAGAGTATGGGAAGTCTCTGGGACAGGAATCTATCTCTCCAGCACGTTCTGTTTATTGTGGTGACAAGGTTTAGGTCCCTAGAGCGTGTAGCTCGGAAGGATTGGGATTTCTTTAAGTGGAGCATGTCCAACAGCTCTGGGTCTGACATAGTTAGGCAGAGATCGCCTCTGAGTAGGCGATATGCGACGGAGTAAAGTTGGAGTTTTTTGAGACAGTCTGCGTAGGGCATCTGTTTGAGGCCGGTAATCCTATTTATGAGGTATTTCTGCGACCTTTCCAGTTATTGTAGATGTCTTGTGAGGTACATACCAAAAGGAGAGTTGTACTCTATAATGGGTCTAATGAGTGATGAGTAGAGCAGAACAATGACCTCTTTTTTTCTGGATGAGAAACCTTTTGTGATGAGGTGAGCCACGTAGAAGGATTTCCTGACCAGTATGGCAATGTGATTATCAAAGGAGAGACTACTGTCCACCTGTGTCCCAAGGCATCTTATCACATTTTTGGAGTTAAGTAGACTACCAGCTATGTGGTAGTTCATGGGTACAGAGTTTTTTTACCAAAGCGGATGACAATACATTTTTTGGCATTGAGCTTTTGACACCAGGCATCTGTCTCAGTGAAGCCCTTTTGTAGTATGTCCACATCGTTAGGAGTTTCGATTATGGCTCCTAGTTTGCAGTCATTTGCAAACATTGTTAGCCAAAGACCTTCTGTGTTAGCCTGTACTTCAGAAAAGTAGACACCAAACAGGAGAGGACCCAGGACTGAACCCTGTGGTACTCCACTTGTCACTGGTCTGAAGTCAGATTTGGAGTCTGCTACTTTCACAGTGTGGATTCTGTCTGTGAGCTAGATGGCAATCCCATCTTGTGACATAGGGATTTATACCTAGTTTAGTGAGCTTATCTATAATTCCAGAGTGGAGGATGGTGTCAAAAGCCTTAGCGAGATCTAGATAAGCTGTGTGAACAACCTTACCCTCATATATGGCTTTGGTGACTGCTTCAAAGAAGTCAATCAGATTTAGGAAACATGATCTGCCTTTTACAAATCCGAACTGGGTAGGGTCCAGAGTTTGGAGATTACCAATGTCTTTGTTTATGAGTTCCATGATGATACATTCCATGGCCTTGCAGACCAAGCTGATCAGGCTAATGGAGCGATAGTTCCCAGGGTCCGTCATGGCTCACCCTTTGTGGAGTGGGATAAACGTCGCGGTGCATCATTCAGTGGGCACAAAGCCTGAGGTGAGGCTATGACTGAACATAGTACTTAGGTAGGGTGCCAGTTCATTCTGTAGTTCATGTAGAACGCAGCCTGGGATATTGTCAGGTCCCATGGATGCTGTGTTCTTGGCTTTGGAGAGTCTTTTTTTTACCTGTGCGGCCGTGATTACAGGAACTTTGCATTCTTCCGGTATAGAGATGGGCCCTCTAGAGGGTGAGAGGGGGGTAAAGTTAGCACTGATCCTATCTGCCAGGATGATGGCAATATCAGTTGGTTCTGTATATTTAGTGCCATTGTGCTGTAACTTAGAGCAGATCTGAGTGTTGCCATTGAGATTCTTGGCATAGCTATAGAATGCTTTGTGGTTGTCTTTAGAGTCAGTGGCAATTTTGTTTTCGTAACTAGCTTTGGAGGATTTTATGAGGGATCTCAGCTTCTTACTGAGGTTGACCAGGGAGTTCCTCCAGTCATGCGATGTTACTCTTTTTTGCAACAGTTTATTTCTTCTGTTGTAGAGTTTCTTTATGGCAGAGGACCACCAGATTGGCTTCCTTTTTTGAAGGATAGTGTCTTGGCTCTGTTAGGGATTGCATGATCCATGCACTCGTGTAAGTGCCTATAAAGTGCATTTGTGTAGGATTCAGCAGTCATACCTCTATTGTTCATCTGCATGGGTGTCATGAAGTTTGCCACTTCTGTCTTAAGAAGTGTGAAGTTGGCTTTGGAGAAGTTTTTTACGGTGGTTTCCCTAATTGGGGATGGGGGCGGGATGTGGATGTCTAGGGTGATTAGCTTGTGTTCGGATCTGACCAACGAGGAATTGACCTCTGGTGTGGAACACTGGTTGCCCATGTTGGTAATGACCAGGTCTAGGATATTGCTGCCCCTGGTAGGGGTGTGAATAAGTTGATCCAAGGCACTAGAATTTATGAATTCCAGAAAATGTTGAGCAAAAGAGTTGGTACATGAGTAGTTTGCCCAGTTAATGGTGGGGCAGTTGAAATCACCCATTATTAGGGTGTTGGGTTGTACCCTAATACTTTCCAGTGTATCAAGAAATGAGGAGTGGGAATCCTGGGGCATAGTGGGGGGTCTGTAACAAGCTATCATTTGGATTGCGGTCTTGCCCAGAGTTAGTTGCACTTGGATAATCTCGGATGCATTATGCTGTGCAACTAGCCTGGAGGTGTGGATATCCTTAATAAATATGGACACGCCTCCACATTTAGTGCTTCGTTCCGGGTTAGGTGGCCGAAAGGTGTGGTATGAATTATAGCCTGGTAATGCAGGGGTGCTCTCTGGAGCTTTAAACCAGATCTCTGGCACTGCACAGATGTCGATGTTCTCCATTTTAAGGAGTGCCTCGAGTGAGTGCATTTAGGGGTTTAGACTTCTAGCACTGAGTAGCATTACCCTCAGATTTTGCTTGCTTTTACCTGTTACAGTGGTGAATTTGTCATTTGAACCTTTCCTAAAAAAGGCACTATAGGGGTGGCAAGAGCCTTAGCCAGTATCCGGAATCCCAAGGGCAACAGGTGCAGGCCATCTCTGGCAAAGCATCGTGGTCTGTCGATCATGTCGTCCCAGGCAGACAAATACTGGATCCCCTTAGAATGACACCAGAAGCTTAGCCAATTGTTGAAGTCAATCATTTTGTCCTTGTACTGTGGTATCATTCTGGGTGATGGCAGGATGCTACTCAGGGCTAGGGTCATACCTGCCTGGGCTACAAGATCGGAGAGTTCCTCCATGTCTCTTTTCATGTAGTCCAGGGAGGTATGTCTCAGGTCATTCACTCCAGCATGGACAATGACAGAGTCGTATTTGTACTTGCTGTGGAGTGACTTAAGTGCATGCGTTATGTGGCGGATCCTGGCACCCGACAGGCAGCTGACTGTAATTTTCTCCTTATTCAGCCTGGTGAGTGGGACATCAGTGTGCCTGACTATAGAGTCGCCTATGACTAAAGTGTTAGGTACATTGTCTTGCCTTAGGGACTGTTGGGTGGCACTGATGTTGTGAGCTGTGTGTCACTTTGGTTGTGACTGGTGTTTGTTTGTGTTTCAGCTTTGGAGGTCCTTGTTGCTTGGGCAGGTTAATGTTAAGGGCCTCTCTCTCTCTCGAGTCACTCCTAAAAATGGAGAACATCGATATCTATGCAGTAACTGAGACTTGGTTCAAGGCTCCAGAGAGCACCCCTGCAATACCAGGCTAAAACTCTTACTACAACTCTTACCACACTTTTGAGCCACAAAACCAAGACCGAAACACTAAAGGTGGCGGAGTGTCCATATTCACACCTCCAGGCTAGTTGCCCAACACAATGCATCTTAAATTCTCCAGGTGCAACTAACACTAGGTAAGACTGCAATCCAAATTGTAGCTTGCTAGATATCCCCCACCATGCCCCAAGATTCTCACTACACCTTTCTAAACATACTGGAAAATATTAAAATACAACCAAACACCCTAATACTGGGTGATTTCAACTACCCTGCCATTAACTGGTAAAACTACTCGGGTACCAACTCCTTTTACCAACGGTTCTTGGAATTCATAAATTCCAACACCCTGGATCAACTAATCCATTGTCCCACCAGGGGCTCCAATATCCTAGACCTGGTCATTACTAACATGGGAGATAGACGCTCCACACCAGTGGTCACCCCCTCACTGGCCAGGTCTGACCTTAAGCAAATCACCCTTGACATCCACATCCCACCCCCACCCCCCAGTAAGGAAACCTCCTTAAAAAACTTCTCCAAAGCCAACTTCATGCTACTGAAGTCAGAAGTGACAAACTTCATGACACCCATGCAGACGGGATCTGAAAGTTTGACTGCAGAATCCTACACTAAGGCACTGTATGTGCACATCCACTCGTGCATGAATCGTGCCATCCCAAATAGAACCAAGATGCTCTCCTTCAAAAAAAGGAAGCTAATCTGGTGGTCCCCTGCTATAAACAAACTATACAACAGAAGGAAGAAACTGTTGCAGAAAAGAGAAAAATCCCAGGATGCAAAAAACTCCCTCACCAGCCTCAGTAAGAAGCTAAGAGCCTTCATAAAATCCTCAAAAGCTAGTTACGAAAATAAAATTGCCAAAGATTCCAAAGACAACCACAAGGCATTCTATAGTTATGTCAAGAATCTAAATGGCAATGCTCACATCTGTTCTGAGCTTCAACAGAATGGCATTAACTATACTGATCCCAAGGATATTGCCAATATCCTGGCAGATCGATTTAGTGCCAACTTCACCCCCCCTCTTACCCCCTAAAGGGTCCATCTCAATACCAAAAGATTGCCAAATTCTGGTAATCACGGCCACACAGGTAGAAACCTCACTCTCCAAAGCTAAGAATACAGCATCCATGGGACCAGATGACATCCCAGGCTGTGTACTACATGACCTACAAAATGAACTGGCACCTCGCCTAAGTGTCATGTTTAATCATAGCCTCACCTCAGGCTTCGTGCCCACTGAGTGGCGCACAGCTACAGTTATCCCACTCCACAAGGGGGGATCCCCCTTGGATCCCGGGAACTACCGTCCTATCAGTCTGACGAGCCTGATCTGCAAGGGCATGGAACGCATTATCATGGAACTTATAAACAAAGACATTGGCAACCTTCAAACACTGGACCCCACCCAGTTTGGTTTTGTGAAGGGTCGATCTTGTCTCTTGAACCTGACTGACTTCTTCGAATCAGTCTCCAGAGCTGTGGACGAGGGTAAGGCAATCCACACAGCCTATGTGGACCTCGCCAAGGCCTTCGACACCATCCCCCACTCTGGAATCATAGATAAACTTACTAAACTGGGCATAAATCCCTACGTCACTCGATGGGTTGCCAACTGGTTTACTGACAGAACCCAGACTGAAAAAGTAGCCGACTCCAATTCCATCTCCAGACAAGTGACAAGTGGAGTACCTCAGAGTTCAGTCCTGGGACCACTTTTGTTTGGCATCTACTTCTCTGAAGCACAGGCCAACACTAAGGGACTAACTAACAAAGTTCACAGATGACTGCAAACTGGGAGCCATTATTGAATCCCTAAATTATGTGGATATTCTACAAAAGGGCCTTACAGAAACAGATGCCTGGTGCCAGAGCCATGGGCTCAAGCTTAATGCCAAGAATTGTATAGTTATCCCATTTGGAAAAAACATGTACCCATGAATTACCACATAGGTGACAGTACACTAAACATCGAAAGTGTGATGAGAGACTTAGGGACATAGGTGGGCAGTGGTCTCACTTTCTATAACCACATCGCCACAACAGTCAAGAAATCCTTCTATGTGGCACGCCTCATCACTAAGGGCTTTTTATCCAGAAAAAAGGAGGTCATTGTCCCACTGTACTCATCCCTCATTAGACCCATTATAGAATATAATGCCCCATTTGGTATGTACCTCACAAGACATCTGCAACAGCTGGAAAGGCCAGAGAAATGCCTCACTATATGAACAAAATATGCTGGAGGGATAGGTTCCTGACCCAGAGACTCCCCATACTCTGGAATAGACTGCCCATACATGTCAAGCAGAGCGTCTCCTTGGCCCTCTTCAAAAGGAATCTTGCTGATTGGATGGAAGATAGGAAATTCACCCCAGGGATCATGTCAGTCACCCTGCTAGACAGGGGTCCAGAGAAGTAAATATTGTGGGAAGAAATATGTAAGGAATTGTTATGGCTAGGCTTGTATGGGCCCTAGGGCCGATAGCCTAGTACCAACCTATGAACCTATAAGTAATACTTTTTACAAACATACACAAAAGCCATAGCAATACTAGTTTTGTACTTATTTCAGCAAATAGCAATATATTGTACAACACTGGTACTGTCACACCAGATCAGTGAATGCTGTTTAGCAATTGTCAAACAGCAGCAGGGTAAGTCACTTTTATTTACCTTGGTGAGGAGTAATGCATACCTGTCACTGTCTCTGATTACACAGACCTTCCTTGATTTTGCTCATAATTTTGATCTGTCCTTCGTAAAAAGTTTGATTTGCAAATAAATCATGCAGGGTTACAGACAGTCAATAATTCCAGGTATCAGAAATTTATACCTCTTATTGTCCAAAAAATGCACCCGCGGTGGTACAGCGGTAGCGTTGTTGCCTCACAGCAAGAGATTCTCCTGTTCGATTCACGGCTGGAGTGTCTTCTGTGTGGAATCTGTATGTCCTCCCCGCGGTCGAGTGGCCTCCGAAAGACATGCGTGAATGGGCGGGCCTTCGCTGAAGGTTGGGCATCGGGCTGGCAACTCGGCACCATAAAAGAAATCTACTGCCAATCATTAGCGTACTGGCGTTCCGCTGTGGCGACCCCTAACCAGGAAAACCCGAAAAGACAAACAAGACAAACATTATCCAAAAAATGCATGTTGATGCAAAAGGTGTTATTCTATTAACTTTTTTAAGTGAATTAGAGTAATATTTACAACATATTCCTGATTTTGAGCCTTTGTTCTGCTATTATGTTTGGTATTATGGTAGCATATTCTTCTGTAAACTAGTTGTGAGTTGTAGTATCTGTTGTTCTACTATGTATAAAACTCCCTGAAAAAAAAAACATCCCTGAAGATCAGAATCATCAGTTCTTCTTAAAATACAAGGTTTGCACTCAAGTTAGTCACTCTGGCCTGCTGATCTCTCAATTGCTTACCTTGCTTATGTTTGTTACCAGCTTTATCCTAACATGGTCATACCAGAGCCCTGTTTAGGTTAAACAGCATAATCAGGAAATTAACACATTTTTCCTCATTCTTCCTATCCATCAGCTGCTTTTGTGGGGCCCCCAAAGAGTTGAGGATGATTAAGGGGCCCTCTTGCGGCCACAGGTATTGCAGGTATTTAAACCTGGCTATGTTGTTGGTTTTAGTGGAGAGAATATCCACCAAACAATGTTTAACTACGCCAGAGGCACAATGGCAGTGGTAAAATATTTAATGAGATTGTGAAGCCTGTTACTTGATAAAACACTGTTGAAATAACCAGAGATATTTTTGAATTTTAACGGAGATATAAATAATTTAGAGTTATTACTCACCTGGTTTATTAAGTATACGCAATTGCTGTACTAGCTGTTGTTAGTCTGACAGACATGTTACAAGATATCAAGATAAATAACTTGTTGTAGTTGGGGGCCCCCAAGATCAGGGGCCCCCAGCGACTGCAGGGTTCTCTAGTGCCTAACACCAGCTATGTGGGGAACCTCTTACTGTGATTTTTCAAGTAGATTATAAATCTAGAAAAGAAACTGAGTGAAATGAATTCCTCGGCATTTAAAATGTTTATATGTTAATGCCTTTCTACATCTTGTGTCGTACCTTGTTTTTATTTTGGGATTGTGCTAATTACTTTTGAAGGGTACCTTCCACACCTCTCATTACTTCACTTACTTTTTTTTCCCCTTTAACGGGGAAAAGAACTCTTTCTTGGGAAAGACTGCCCCTAGCTGTAAAGCGTCTTAAAACAGATCTCCTCTCTCTGTCTCCTCACTTCCAGAAAAAAAAGACTTAAAATACAGAGATATAGCACTCAAAACCTCTGTAGTTTTTTCATTATTTTTACAGTTTTTGCAGAATCAGTTCTGTTTCCTGTTTCTATTTGTGTTCTTCAATAGCTTGCAACAAGACAACACTCTCATCTTTGCTACTAAGATGCTGTATTTTTGCTTGTTAAAAGTAAATTCCAAGGTCATACAGTGCTTGTCATGACCAGTGAACGCAGTTTTAAGGGACATTTTGATAAAACTCTCTACCATGCCGCCTTGAAATCTGGGTCATACTCAGAGAATCTGTAACAGACTGGTAAAATTTTATGAAAAGAATTTATCTCCAAAGTTAGAGTTCATTCATTCATTCATTCATCAAATTCTTCTCCAAATACCCTGCTAATTCAGTGTAGGCATGTGGAGAGGTGAAAGCTGACCAGTCATTCTGTCAAGGCAGTAAAACTCATCAGAGGGTACCAACCCATTCTAGGATGCGCGCACGCACGCTCACACACACACACTGCAAGTACACCAATGTACAATTTAGATTGGTCATAAATCCACTGGGACCAGGTTTTAGGGGTGCAGGATGAAGTCAAAGAATCTGGCAAAAATCCACAACCAACTTATGCATGCACATACAGAGGATGTGTTACAAAGCTGCAATGTAAGCTCAAATGTTCATGCTTAGTATTTCATATGCTGTCATATATTTGATCAGTTCAATGTTTATCTACTCATTAGCACTATATTTAATACAGCGAAAGAAAGTGGAACTTTCCTAAGTGTTACCTGGCTTTAAAGTTGAGATAAGAAGAACCACTACTTTAGATCTGATGAGCATTATCTAAAACAGATTTTTCATATGCCAAATTGAGTATTACTCAAAGTACAGTGTACACAGTCTGTGTTTCTGCTTTATACCTATCTGCTTATCTATTTTTAGCATGACCTACTGATTTAATCCACAATAAGCCATAAAACACCTGCAGCATCACTATATAATCCAGTGACCAAAAAAGAAAAAATAAACAAATCTGTTTGCAGAATAAAAGTGGAAACTTTCTTCAGTGAAGCATTTCTAGCAAACACCACTTAGGGACACACAATATAAAAATGATGTGCAACCTAGGATGACATTTGAAACCTACAACAGCACAAAAAACGTAATAGCTGTAGCAGAACATGATACAGGTTTCACTTCAGAAAAATATGTATATTTAGTTCTTCAAGCATTTCAAATGGAAAACATAAACTGAACACATCCAAACTTGTTTCTAATCAAATATCTCTTCCAATGCTTACTACGTGCCTTACTGTAGTTATATGAAGCTGCAAAGAGTAACCCAGTTATACTAGCAACTTTCTAATCTATCCCTATTTTTGGGCCTTTGTCCCCCAATTATCTTAGGCTGTGTCCAGATTCTTGCAATAAGAGAGTGAGAGGTATGTATACACATAAAGTGTCTCACACGTATATAAAGATGCTCATACACACACACACACACACACACACACACACACACACACACACACACTTGCATGCATCAGCACAGAGGCAAAGTGTTTTACTGACTGTGTACACCTCAGATGTGTTACTGTGATCAAATTAAAGAAATACATAAACAGCACATGTAAAAATATTTTAGGTCACTGATGTCAAACACATCTAATGCAAAGCTCTACTCTCCCCTCCCCACAAATACACAGACACATACACACACAGACACAGGTATTAACTTTGCTAAGTGTGTACAGCTCCAGTGTTTGATTATGATGTAATGAATGAACTTATTATAAATAATAGCTACTGTAGCCATTATTTTTTTATCCTTTGTAGACTGACTTAGTCCCACTAGGCTAGTGTCCTCTTTACAGGGGAGACCCAAGATGGTATTTATATTGCTACAGGATATTTGGCCAGGGCATCAATGAATTTCTCCTACTCTTTTTGATAGGTGCCATGGGATCTTTTACATCAATCTAAGCTACCACCAACTCAAGCAGATGGGACCTCAGTTTAACGTCCCATCTGAAGAATGAGGATTTATTTTAGTTTGTTGCTGTTGAATAGGTTCATAGGTTCACAGGTGTGTATTAGGCTAATGTCCCCAGAGCCTTTACAAGCCTAGCCCATAGAAGTGGCCTTGCATCGAGCTGCCCGACATTAGTTCCCAGTGCCTCTATCAAAAAGAGCCACTGGATTGATCCCCAGGGTGAACTCACCCCCTCATCAAGATTTCTCTTGAAGAAGGCCAGTGAGGTGCTCTACTTGACATGTATGGAAAGTCTATTCCTGAGCTTGGGCAGTCTCTGGGTTATGAACCTGTCCCTCCAGCATGTTCTGTTGATTGTGGTAATGAGTTTGAGGTCTCTGGAGTGTGTGGTGCGGAGGGATTGGGATTTCTTTAGATGCAGCATTTCTAACAGACCTGGGTCAGACATGGCTTTGTAAGTCAAGCACATATTGTCTGTTAGTAGATGATATGAGACAGATAAAAGCTGGAGTTTTTTTGAGTCTGTACGTGTGGGACATGTGTTTAAGGCCTAGGATCCTCTTCATGAGGTATTTTTGTGGCCTTTCCAGCTTTTGCATGTGTCTAGTGAGGTACATGCCAAAAGGGGGCATTATACTCGATGACTGGCCTAATGAGGGAAGAGTAGAGAGAGATGATGACCTCTTTCTTCCTGGATGCAAAACCCGTGATATAGAGAAGTGCCATACAGAAGAACTTTCTGACCACAGTGGCAATGTGGTAGTCAAAGGACAGGTTGCTGTCAACCTGTGTCCCCAGGTCTCTTATAACACCTTCATCAGTGGGCTCCCATCGATGTGGTAATTAGTGGGAACTGAGTTTTTCCCAAAGGGGATGATGACGTATTTTTTTTCATTAAGCTTAAGGCCATGGTTGACAATGTAGAACCCTTGGCAGCACACACACACACACACACACACACACACACACACACACACACACACACACACACACACACACACACACACACACACACACACCCTCACCCCACATACACACTCACACCCCCCATAAACACACACGCTTGTGCATCTTTCTAACTCCTACTGCCACACTAACTTGCATTATTTCTGTTCCCACCCCACTCATTAAACTGCAGTGGCTAGCAAGAAAGGGAATTGAAACTCCTTGTAAATACTATTGCTGCAGTAAAAAGCATCAGTTCTATGTTTTTTTTATTTTATTTTTGTTTCTCCGCTTTCTAAAATCAGATTTAGCAAAGCTGCATTTAATAAGGTTTATCAGCATGGCGGTTATTTACTTTTATATCACCCATGTTTGATGGTAGTTTAATATTTTGATATGAAGCTACAATCTTTTTTTATTGGGCTACCTTCATACATTAGTAATCTGTTTGAAAATGTTCATTCTCCAGTAGGGTATTGTTTCATCTTCTGCTCATTTTGTAAGTAAGCAATAATGTCCTTCAAGGTAGGCATTATAGTGTAATAACATACCATCAAGGGTGATGTGAGGTCAAATGCTGCAAGCAAAGAATCACCCTACTGTGGAAGGTCCAGTAATCCCATACAGTATCAATACTAGAGTGCATAATCATACTTACAAAACAGCCTTGCTGTTTTTGGTAACTTTTTTAGTGTACATTTTTTATCTCATTACATCCGAGTGACACCTCCAGATGCATATGCAGTTACCTCCTACTGCTCCTCTAGGCGTCAAATATTACTTGTTCATATCACATTAATAATTCCAAAATCATGCTACATACAGGGTATCAGAATATTTTTATCTTGAAGCATACATGATGGCAGACACAACTATATTGATATCTGACCTCTGTCAATGAGCATTTGTTAGAATTGTAAGGTGCTAACTTAATTTTTAAAGGTTCAGGCCACACCTACTAGGAGTTAAAGAATGAGTTAAGGCTGTATTTTCAGTAGTCCTTTGTGTGGTGCAGTGGTACAGTGGTAACGTTGTTGCCTCACAGCAAGAGGTTCTCCCGTTCGATTCTCGGCTGAAGTGCAGGGAGTGCCTTCTGTGTGGAGTCTGCATGTCCTCCCCGCATTTGGGTGGGCATTCGAAAGACATGCGTAAACGGGCGTGCCTTCGGTGAAGGTTGAACGTCGAACTGGCACCTCGGCATTCGTGAAAAGCTACTGCCAATCATTAGCGGACCGGAGTTCCGCTGTGGCGACCCCTAACTGGGAAAAGCCGAAAGACAAACAACAATTTTCAGCAGTCCTTTTCTTTGCTGATTTATTGTGTAATATTTCACATACTGTAGCTAACAGTTAATAAATATGCATATCCAAATGCAGACTTGTATGACTGTGTTTGTATGACTCAAAGTCTGTGTGTGTTTATACTTAAATTAACCAGATGGCAATATTTGGGCTATGGTTCTTATGTGATTGGAGCTGTGACATTTTATCAGTGGAAGCATTTCCTTGACAATGTAGTGCTAAATGAGATCTTATTTGGTATAGATTTTCTGTACTTGTCTTAGTGTGACGAGTGAGCTGAGTCGAGTTTTACTGCACTTTATAGCAAATGACAAGTGATATACTTTTTAAAGTGATTCTGCTTTGGCACTGTAGTAATTTTCTATTGGGCATATTTTTCATCTGAACAACGTTAACCCTGCACCCCTTCTCTGAACAATAAGCACTACCCCAAAACTATACTTCTTTGACTGATCTGTGACAATGTGGGCCCCTTAGTTAAGCTGTAATATTTTGCACAATGCTTTATATCAGCGTTGAAGGAAATATAGAAAAGAATAATTTTTTTTACTCACTAATTTGTAATGTTTAAAGTGCTGGCCATATTTTTTATGTTTTCAGCTGCTGTTTTAACAGTCAGTAGTCAAACCATAGCATTTGACTGCCACTTTGACAAATGTCAAAATGAGCTAACAACCAAGGCATTTGACAGCTATTTTTATCATGTCGCACTAGAGCTTATGACAGCTGTTTTGACACTTCCTTCCCTCCTATTTTCCAAACTTCCACAGGAATATTATCTGTTCCTGCACACCTTCCTGAAGATTGTTTACACATTGTTATTTTTATCATCACCTCTTAACTGTTAGTTGCTGGGCCTCATCTACCTCTAACTTTGGCATAATTAAGTCTGCCATAAATACTTCTAATTGGGCTATTTCTTGATGACCACATGTCTCTGTTTTATAAGAATCTTCATACAATTTCTGGAATATCACTAAAACCTCTACAGGATCTCTGGTTATTTTCTTGTTATAGATTCCCTAAGTTTTGTGACAAACGTTTCAATGTTCTGTTGCTTAAGTTGTTGTGCTAAAGGCTTTTGTGCAATGGAGTTGTTACCAAAAATAATTCTAAAGTCATGCATGTTATCCAGATACTCCCTTATTTTCTCTTTAACACTCTGCATTTGCTCCTACTCTTGTTCTGTAAGATTTCCCCCTTATTCTCCGATACTTTAACATTTGCCAGCCCCTCCAAGTAATTTCTATTATTTCTTAACCATATCTCTTTCTTTTTTATTTCAACCCTAGTTTTAAACTCCATTTTCATTTTATCCCAGTCACTAGCTATAACTTCTGAAGATATTTCTATCTTCTCTAATAACTCTAAAATAATTTCCACTACCCATTCCTTAAATTCCTTTCTTTTTACGAGGAAGGTGGAAAAATGCCACTGTCTTATTTTAAGTCATTACTCTGCATTTTTATCTTAGTTTTATTGGTCCATAACCACAAAGAGTTACTGGATGTGTGTCAAAGCTTTCAATTAAATGCACTATCTAGTCTAGCCCAAATTATTGTACCTTGGGGAAATAATATGTAAATTTTTTCCGAGTTCCTACTATTGAATCCACATTTTCCATATCAAATATTTTCATAAATTTCTTCAGAAATCTACTCACCTTTGTTATATTGTCTCCCTGATACATCATCATTACTGCAAATCAAATTCCAGCCCTCACCTATAAATAACATTCCCTACTGTAAGCTGATTATTTCTCCTAAAATTACTTAAACTCAATAACAGCAATTTTTGGTGGAATATAAATACATGCTATTGTAATCCACCTCCCTTGCCTGTAGCCCCTTACTACCACAAATCTACATTTTTTGCCTTTTTTCCCCTCACATCTATCACTATTGGAGCCCACCACCCGCAATTAAAATAATTACTCCCCTTTCCCTCTGTCCCTGATAATCTGCTAAATATCCATCCTGAAATCCTCTCTTTGTCACTCTTTCTTTTTTATCTCTACCTGTAAGGCCATTCATGTTCTGGGATAATATGGACAGAACAACCATCATAATAAAAAGCTTTTGTTCCAAGCTATTACACAACAGTTTTTTTTAAATGTGTACTTACAGCTTTTGTGTTACATGCATATACTAACCTTTAGCAGGTAAATATTTGTACAGTTGTTTCTTCTCATCTCCATTTGAACCTATGTCACACTTAGCAAGACTTTTTGTTTTAATGAAAACCCTCAAACAAAAAATTGAATACAAAACACTCCCATCCCCTATTAACTTGGAACAAACATACAAAACTATACATCTTCAAAACATGAAGTTTAAACCTCCAGAAGGAAACAATTGCTCCAAATTGACTGCTGCACCTACAGGCATTATCTGACCTACAATTAAGGTTACCCATGTTAAAGTGCATGCTACAGCCTGTGCTCCAACTTACACTGATTACTGTCTGTTCTTTTCTTATCTCTCTTCTTCCCAAATAGGAAAAATAGCTTGCTTGCTTGCAGAAAATATTAACTTTTAGCCCTAAGAAAAAGAACACTGGCTATCTTTAAATAAAACTAAACTTTACCCTGTTCTAATAACTGCACTACAATATTAAAGCTGCTAGGGAGGTTGTTACTAGAATTGTCAAGATTAACTGCTTGCACCTGCAGACAGCTTGTCTCCATGGAAATGTACTCAGCAATGAGTCTTTGTAAATTTCACTCAGAAAAGAATGCAACAGTTGCCCTCAACTGCATACATCTCAACTCTATTAAACATTTGCCAATAAAAAACAAACAAACGAATATCTTTGCAGTTGTACGAAACTTAGCATTTTCATGGCTTTCATCATTTTGTCTTATATTTATATGTGCACACAAATATAAAGTGTGTATATATTTACTCGAGTATATACATATTTATGTGTGTATCTGTAAATATACTAATACAAACATATATATGTATTTCTATAATACACATTCTCACAATTATATATATATATATATATATACATATATACATACATACATGCATGCACACACACACATATGTACAACTTATATATATATACACACACACACATATATATATATATATATATATATATATATATATATATATATATATATACATATGCATACATACACTTATATATGTACATACATGTTACATTCGAGTGGTGTACCACTTTATCTTAGGTTCATAGGAGATTACTAAGCTAACGGCCTTTACAAGCCTGACCATGTAAAAAATCAAGTACCCTTAATGACCATAGTTAGATGTCTGTTGTTAGCAGAGCAATTTTGTGATGAGCACTAACTGCCCCTGTACATGAGTGACAAAAGTGCTAATCCCAGGGTGAATTTATGGTTACCCATCCAGTTGTTAAGGCTGCGCTTAAATAGGGTCACTGAGGAGCTCTGCTTCACATGGAGTGGGAGCTTATTTAAGAGGAGCGGTAATCACTGGGAGATGTATCTGTCTCTCCAGCATCTCCTGTTTATGTCACAGGCCAGGGTGAGATCCCTGGAGCAAATTATTCTTGTTCCATTTTGATTTTCAGATGTGAAACATTTCCAGTCTAACCCTACCCCCAGATCACTAACAACCCATAACACAAAAAACCTTGACCCCAACAAATTCAAACTCGAACTAATACACCATAACTGGAACATACTAAAAAATTTTACCTATAGAAGAAGCCATAAACCATTTCAATAACCTTCCTAGAAATCCTAAATGTTCATGCTCCAGCCTGTACCACTACACTCAAAAAAAAAAAAAAAAAACACAGACCTCTGGCTTACCAGGCTTACCAGGGAGACTAAAAAGAGAATTTCCAAAAGGAACAAAGGCTGGTATATCTGGAGAGCCACAAAAACAAAAAAATACAACCAGGACCACCAAAACTTCACCTCTTGAAAAACATCAGAAGCACATCCCCATGGAAAGAACAATGCAAGGAGATGCAGTTAACCTTGGTGATGTGCTTCTGATGTTTTCGAGAGCCACAAAAACAAGCATCAAAACTACCCCAAGAAATTCTGGGCAGGAATAAACAACTTACTCCACCCTGGCAGACCCTCCACCCCCATTTCCTACCGCCACTAACAAAATCACAAATATACCAGATACATTTAACAAATTCTTCATCTAAACTATTTCTACCTTTGTTCAAGAACAGCTTACAACCACCACCACTAATTATCCAGACTCTGTAGATAGTCCCAAAACTTCCAATTTTAAGTTTCAACCCATTCCGACCAACTACGTCAAAAGGATGCTAACCAAACTTAAACCTACCTCACTAGCAGCTGATGGGTTACCTGGTGAATTCCTTCAGTTGGCTGCTAATGAACTTGCCTTTCCCATATCCATCCTACTAAACAGATTGATCTTAGAAACCTCAATACCACCAATCTGGAAAACCTCCTATATTATCCCCCTCCATAAAGGTGGAACTTCCACCAACCTCACCAACTATCGCCCCATAGCCATTCTGTCTCCACTAGCCAAAATACTTGAGAAATGCATTCACCACCAACTTATGCATTACCTAATTAACAACCAACTTCACTCGCCTACCCAGCATGGATTTAGGCTAGCTCATAGCACTACCATTGCCCTACTCTCCTTCACAAACCTCATCAACCAAACAAACACACACAGGCAAACTAACCTCTGCCATATTTCTGGACCTATCCAAAGCCTTTGATATGGTCAACCACCTTAAACTATTACAATCACTTACCGACCTTGGCCTAAGTAACCAAGCCCTAGCCTAGTTTCAGAACTATCTACAATGAAGACAACAAGCAGTACGGTGGGATAATAACCTATCCTCACTGCTACCCATCATCACAGGAGCACCACAAGGTTCCATTTTAGGTCCCCTCCTAGTCTCCATTTTCAGCAATAATTACCATAGCATCTGTCAAGATGCAGCAGTTACACAATACACTGATGATTCTATGCTTGTCTGTTCAGCCAATGACCCTCAGAAACTTCTCTCTATAACCCACCATGTCTTCCATACCATTGAAAACTGGTTTCTTAACAAACACCTAATACTAAACCCCCCAAAAAACAAACTACTGCTTTTTACACCCAACAAACCTACCACCACACCCATCCCATTTAATATAGTCTCCAGAGATGGCACCACTATCTCCCTTGACACTCACACCAAATTGCTAAGAGTTACCATTGATAACAACCTCAAATTTCATCAGCATATAAACCAAACCATTAAAAATATCCACAAAAAACTGTGCAGTCTATATAAAAATAAACCTTTCCTAACACAACTTCCTAGGATAACAATTTCTCAGACTCACCTTCTTTCTACCCTATTCTATGCCTCACCCATTCTCACTAACATAGCCAAAACCAAAACTGCCAAACTCAACACATGTTACAATCAAACTGCAAAATTTGCGACCGGTGCCCTCTACCGCACCCACCACTGCCATTCCCTAAAACAACTTGACTGGCTTGAATTCCCTAATCTCCTAAACTATCATCAACTATCCTTTGCCCACAATCTCCTATTATTCCCAGAGAAAACCCCATCTCTGGCTAATCTATTAAAACCACAAGCTAAAACCAGGCAACTCCGCTCTAGTAACAAAAAAAGTAATCATGGTCACAAAAACCAACAACACAGCAGGGGAACTCCCTCTTCCCTAACTACACAGGCAAAATGTGTAACTCCCTACACACCTCTACTACCTCAGCAGTCTCAAAGGTCACATTTAAAAGACTCTGGAAAGAACACCTAAAGTACTCATGGATCTGCAAGTTACCCACCTGGCTGACCTTCCCACCTCCCCCCTCCTGCTTCCCCCTGCCCACTAACGTCAACTTCATCTCCAACAAATGCAGCCTTTCTAGCTTTCTCCCAGTTCTAACTCTAGTACCTCCCCTTAGTTTAACACTTGTATATCACTGTCATATCACTATGCTATCTACCCACTAACTACTACTCACTCTATGCCTCTACTCATACTACATACTTAGCTACTTCACTTTCCTGCTTCTCATACCTAACCTTCTATCCGATCAACCTACTCTCTCTCCCTTGTTACTATACCCCCTACTTACCTACTTGGCCAAATTGTTCACTATTCTATTCTACTCAATGTTCACCATTAAGTAATGCCTAAACCTATGACTGGAAATGTGTACAGTCTGTGTAATTATGTTAAACATGAGGCTTCCTTTGCCTTAACACTGATCTATGTTAAGTTTAGTACTAGCTATGTTAACCTGAACGAAGCTTGAATAATATGTTACATGTCAATGTTAAGTCTGCTACTTTCTATGTAATTTGAAAGCTTCTGGATACCTTATAATGTTGCTTGAATTTAACTGTGGAGCTTTTCTCCCCGGGGCCTCTGCTGAAAATGGACATGCATTCAGTCGGATTTTCCCGGTCAACAAATGTAAAATAAATAAAATAAATTAAGGCAGGGCCCAAGACTGCTCTGTAGGCCAGGCATTGGTCACCTCTCAGCAGCCTATATGATAAAGAGTACAGTGAAAGGGCTTTCAGGTTTTCCATGTTTTGAAGGCCCTGGATTCTCTTGGTCAGAAACCTCTGTAGTCTCTCCAGTTGTTGCATGTGCTAGTGGGATACATACAGGAGGAAGCGTTGTACTCAATTATTGGTCTGAAAAGGGTCGAATACAGTGGGGATATGACCTCCCTGGTCTTGGATGCAATGTCCTTATTTATTATGAGATGTAGAATGCTTTTCTTACCACTATGAACACATGATAAAACAAGTCATGCTGACTGTAAAGCTCTGCTTAACCACAAACCAAGTAGTATGAACAAAACTGTAGAACACAGCACCACAGCAAACCAATAAAAAGCAGATGGCAAAGAGCAGTGTAAAATCCAAATAAGACTTATTCGAACACAGGTGAGCACTTTTCACGATAAAATTGCTACTTCAGACCATACAAAAAATCAGCAGCATCTCAAATATTTAAAATGCAACCAGTTAAGTGTCTACCAATGAAAAACATTCAAATACTATAGCCATAAAAAATTTAAAGGCACAGCTTTCTTTTTTTTTTTCTTAACTTGTCCATTAGTTTTTCCTATATAAAACTTTGAACAAATCACACACTGTGCTAAATAAACTAAGTTTTTAGGGTCACAATTAGCTTTAACTTTAAAAACATAATGATTACCATTGTCTGGTTGTATAAATGTATTGGATACATCAATGCATTTACAAAAAGTACATTTACCACAGACAGAGGTACCAAAACTAATTGTTCTAATACTAGGTTGCTGTAGTTTACTTGTATTAGGGAAACAAAGCTGTCTTTTCAACGATTTTTTATTTTTATAAACAAAATTTGGGGCTGCACTAACAAACACACAGAATAGAGTCAGAAGATAAAATATTATTACAAAAAAATTGGCATATTTTATCTACACTGTCAGTGCTATTAGTTTCAAAACAATTATAAATCTGTTGTTCGCATACATGTGAAAAAACTTCCAGAGTGGAAGACCATGTTGGACAGAAAGCACTTGGCTTTTTATAGTTACACTTTTCATGTGACACAGAAAAACCAAACTGTTCTTTAAGAGCTACTTTTCGTACAAACAATTTCAGCTCTATAATAGTGTCAGCTAAATCAGCCCTTTGAGAAGGAATAAAAGACAAACCTTTTTTAAGTAAAGAAAGTTCAGCTTCTGTTAACTGTCTCTGCAATAAGTTCCATACTAGTTGTTTGTTATATTCCACATTTTCTTGAGAGTTTGTGGTTCTCGACCCTGAAAAAGAGTTCTTTCTCTTGAATTTCTTTCCTTCAATATTCACATCTTTGTATTCCTTGCATTGGAATTTGCAGGGTAAAGGAAGACCCTAAAAACAGAGTCACCAGAAATATTCAGTGTTTTAGGCCGTATTACCTGTTATGGAGACAGAGCAGTTCTTCTAAGTTGCTGCTCAGTTGTCGGGGGACCACCAAAGGTATGCTGTATCTAGAGGTGGTAGCATTAGGTGAAGAAACAGCACATTCCTGCACCACTGTTACAGCGTTAACAGAACCATTACTTTGAGTAACAGAGGAAACTTCCTCTGAGTTAGTAGCCTTAGAAATTCTAGGTTGTACTGGCTCTTTACGTTGCTCTCTTGGCCTAGCATACACATTTTGTTGTTGAAAATCAACAATGTCTCTCTGAAGTTTTTTTTTTTTGAGCTAATAGCTTAGCTTCATGCAGGTGTAATTGTTCAATTAACTCATTCATGCGAAGATCAACTTGTGCATCAACATTAAAGCTATACAGTTCTTTTTGTAATTTGTTGATAACTTCACAAATTTGTTGCTCTACAGGCACAAAAAAATCAATGAACAACTTAATAAAAGAAAAACTCGTCTCTAAATTAATTCTTTGCCATTTTGCTAAAAGTTCTGGGTAAGTTGCTCCATGTTGTTGTTGTTGTCTTTCGGCTTTTCCCGGTTAGGGGTCGCCACAGCAGAACCCCGGTCCGCTAATGATTGGCAGTAAATTTTGACGAACGCAGAGGTGCCAGCTTGACGTTCAACCTTCAATGAAGGCACGCCCATTTACGCATGTCTTTCAAACGCCCACCCAACCGCAGGGAGGACATGCAGACTCCACAGAGAAGGCACTCCCCACACTCCAGCGGAGAATCGAATGGGAATTGCTGTGAGGCAACAATGCTACCGCTGCATATTCAGCACCCTCAGCCCTCTAGGAACAACTTTCAGCACACGACAGGATTCAAAATACAGTCTCTGACATTGAAGTCTCTAACTTATATAGCTGATTTTCCAAGTGTTTTAACAAGTCTTTCATACTTTCATTATGCTCAGTTATTAAACTGTGTGCGGAAACATCCATATTCTCAGTTAACAAAGGATTACCTTGTATATTTAAGAAACTTTGTAGTCGCCTCCTTTGCCTAGAGTTGCCAACAGAATCAGCCTGTGGCATGGCTTCTGCATTTCCAGTGATACCTTCAGCCATGTTAGTCAGCAACAACACAAGACAGCAAAGAAATATGGTAAAACAAGTCCTGCTGACTGCAGAGCTGTGCTCACCCACAAACCAAGTAGTATGAACGAAACTGTAGAACACAGCAGCACAGCAAACCAATAAAAAGCAGATGGCAAAGAGCAGTGTAAAATCCAAATAAGACGTATTCGAACACAGGTGAGCACTTTCGCGATAAAACCACTTCTTCAGACCATACAAAAAATCTGCAGCATCTCAAATATTTAAAATGCAATCAGTTAAATGTCTACCAATAAAAAACATTCAAGTACAATAGCCATAAAAATTTTTAAAGGGACAGCTTTCTTTTAAGACAGAAACCATGAAGGGTGACTGCCATAAAAGCCCACATAGCAGTATACTTATTTAAGAAGCTTTCTTTCTTTCAGAACTGGCTTAAAAGATACTGATTCATTCAAACCTGCACCTCTATGTGCTGATAGTTTAAAAATCCATCTGAATTCTTTCCCTTCTGTGACATTAGTTACAACACCCAACCTAAAACTTTCATAAATTACTTCTACTGCCATAAACTTGAACCAATGGTTAGTGCCTTTCTCTAGTATATGTTTAGCTAAGGCACTATAAACTATGGCCCTTACTGGCACAATAATAACGGTCTCTATTTCGTTCCTTATTAGTTTTTCCTATATACAACTTTGGACAAATCACACACTGTGCTAAGTTTTTATGGTCATATTTAGCTTTAACTTTAAAAACACAATGATTACCATTGTCTGGTTGTATAAATGTATTGGATACATCAATGTATTTACAAAAAGTAGATTTACCACAGATAGAGGTACCAAAACTAGTTGTTCTAATACTTGGGTGCTGTTGTTTACTTGTATTAGGGAAACAAAGCTGTCTTTTCAACGATTTTTTATTTTTATAAATAAAATTTGGAGCTGCACTAACAAACTCACGTAGAAGAGGGTCAGAAGATAAAATATGCCACTTTATAATATATATATATATATAAATAAATATATTTTTTGGAAAGGAGACTTTGAAAGTTTAAATAATTTTCTAAGTGTGATATATTCAAGTACATCCTTTCTTAAGTTTACTATGAAACATTCTTGCATTTATCTAGATTTCCTTGATGTTACTCTGTATAAGGGTATAGATGGAAAGCTGCACACTAAGAGGTATAGAAAACCATGTTATACACAGAGTTATCTTGAACGTAACAGTATGCATCCACCACATATTTTTGAAAATGTGGTAAGAGGTCAACTTTTAAGAGTTTCAAGGCTCCATGATCAGGAACAAGAGTTTGAAACAACTATGTGTTCCACTAGTATGGAATTTATAGAAAGTGGTTATAAACCTTTTGAAGTTAGTAAAGCATGTGAAAGGGTAAAATTAGACAGACAAAGTAGTGGACGACCATTTTTTTCACGTAAAGCAAACATAAGAAACAGTGCCCATAATGATTGTTATAGCAATGTAGCTTACTGTAAGACTTTTAGTACTGACAGCATAGATATAACAAATATTATTACAAAAAAAGTGGCATATTTTATCTTTTGACCCTATTCTACATGAGTTTGTTAGTGCAACTTCAAATTCTGTTTATAAAAATAAAAAATAAAAAATCATTGAAAAGACCCACCAGGGGCTCCAATATCCTAGACCTGGTCATTACCAACATGGGAAATCAATGCTCCATACCTATGGTCACCCCCTCGTTAGTCAGGTCTGACCATAAGCTAATCACCCTTAACATCCACATCCCACCCCCACCCCCCAGTAAAGAAACCACCATAAAAAACTTCTCCAAAGCCAACTTCATGCTACTCAAGTCAGAAGTGACAAACTTCATGACACCCATGCAGACGGGAACTGAAAGTTCAACTGCTGAATCCTACACTAAGGCACTGTACGAGCACATCCACTCATGCATGAATCGTGCCATCCCAAATAGAACCAAAATGCTCTCATCCAAATAAAGGAAGCCAATCTGGTGGTCCCCTGCCATAGACAAACTTTACAACAAAAGGAAGAAACTTTTGCAGAAAAGAGGAAAATCCCAGGATGCAAAAAACTCTCTTACTAGCCTCAGTAAGAAACTGAGATGCCTCATAAAATCCTCCAAAGCTATTTACGAAAATAAAATTGCCAAAGATTCCAAAGACAATCACAAAGCATTCTATAACTATGTCAAGAATCTAAATGGCAATGCTCAGATCTGCTCTGAGCTAAAACAGAATGGCATTAAATATACTGATCCGAAGGATATTGCCAATATCCTGGCAGATCGATTCAGTGCCAACTTCACCCCCCTCTCACCCCCTAAATGGCCCATCTCAATACCGTAAGATTGCCAAATTCCAGTAATAACGGCCACACAGGTACAAAACGCACTCTCTAAAGCCAAGAATACAGCATCCATGGGACCAGATGACATCCCGGGCTATGTACTACATGAAAGTACAGTTTTGTACCTACCATAAATGTAGATGTTCGAAGATCCACATTGCTGCAGTCCTAACACTTGGGTAGTCCGCTGTCCTCAGAACGTCAGGGTACAATGCGCATGACAGTCTTTTCTTGCCCCAGATGTCAGAAGACCCTAAAAAGAAAGGTCAAAACCCATAGACAACAACCAAACAACCAACCAACCTAACACTAAAAATATGTACAATATAAACAACATATACAATATACCTCAGATTGATAACCCAGCCCACACAACCGCCTCAAACTACAGAGGTGTGGATCTGAACATCTACATTTATGGTAGGTACAAAACTGTACTATGTTCTTCATCTCACATTGCTGCAGTCCTAACACTTGGGTAGAATCCCAAAGCAGAGGTAAGGGAGGAAGGCTAAACTATAATGAAGCAGGAGCTGCCAAAATGCCCTGCAAAACAGCAGTGGCAAAACCAGCCCTGGATTTAGAGTACAGTGGAAGGTGGTAATGCCTAGAGAAAGTATGCACTGAACTCCAAGTAGCTGCCTCCAAAATATCCTTAGTTGCCACCCCCCTCAAAAAAGCTGTTGAAGTGGCAGTAGCCCTAGTGGAATGAGGCCTAATCCCAGCCGGAATCTGTTTGCCATGATGGGAATAACAGAAAGAAATGCAAAACCCAATCCACTTAGAAATAGTTTGTTTTGACACGGCCTTGCCCTGAGAACACAAAGAAAAAGAAACTAATAACTGCTGAGATTGCCTGAACCCTTTAGTTCTGTCCAAATAATATCGCAACTGCCTGTGTACATCTAAAGTGTGCAAAATCTTTTCCCCTTTATTTTGGGGATTTGCATAAAAAGTAGGCAAATGAATAGTTTGGTTTAAAGCCACACTAGAAACCACTTTAGGCATAAAGGAAGGATTAGTACGTAAAGATACCCTATCCTTATGGAAAATTAAGAAAGGCTCAACTGCCATAAGGGCCTGCAATTCAGAAACCCTTCTTGCAGAGGTAATGGCCAACAAAAAGCAGTCTTCCATGACAAATATTTCAACTCAGCAGTAGCTGCAGGCTCAAAAGGTTGTAGAGTGAGTTTCTCCAACACAAAATTGAGATCCCAAGCAGGAGTAGGAGCTCGGGGTCTTATATTCTTTGCCCTCTAAGAAATTGCTTGAACAAAGGATGAGAAAACAATGGTGGGTCACAGAGTGAGCTGAAATTGCTGCAGCATGAATCTTAATAGAAGAGAAGGACAAACCTTTGTCCAATAACTCAGTAAGATATTGAAGAGCCACATAAACTAGGCTCAGAAACATCCAAATCCTTTGCTGCACTCCAAAACAAAAATCTCTTCCATTTATCTGCGTACACTTTCCTTGTACTAGGCCTTCTAGCTTCCAAAATCACATTCAAAACTTGTTGTGGAAGATGAGACCCTCTATGGTTCAAAACAGAATATGCCAGGCTGTTAGGTGAAGAGAGTGAAGTTTGACATTGAGCAAATGACTGTCCTCCTGGGACAACAGGTGTGGAATCAAAGGCAAAGGCCATGGAGGCAGACTTCTCAGTAATGGGTACCAGTGCTGTCGAGGCCAATCTGGAGCTATCAAAATCATCCTTGGCTTGTCCTGTCTGACCTTCAGAAGTACCTTTGGGAGGAGAGGCAGAGGTGGAAAGGCATACACATGAAGATTTTTCCAACTGAAAGAAAGAGCATCCACTTTCCAAGCTGTGGGATGAAACTTATTCGTGCAAATCTTTGGCAGCTGGTGGTTTAGTGGAGAAGCAAACAGATCTATGTCTGGAGTTCCCCATGACACTGTCAATTTCTGAAATACATGAAGATCCAGTTTCGGGATCCATGATTTGTCTGCTTAACACATCTGCTAAGGAGTTCCAGAAACCTTGCCTGAAGATTTAGTTGTAAACTGAGAGCAGTCTCCCACAAAATCATTGCTTGCCTGCATAGAGGATAAGAATGTGTTTGTTGATGTACCACATGACAGTTGTGTTGTCTGTTAGAATCAACACCTGCCCTGGAAGAAGTAAATCCTTGAAAGCTATTAATGCAAACTGGACTGCTAACATCTCCTTCAAGTTGATATGTAGATGCTGTAGTCTGACAGGCCACTTGTCTTGTATCCACTTTCCATTGAGATGAGCTCCGCTTTGTCTGAGGTTTGAATGCAAGGTATTATTTGAATGACAGTGTCCAGATCCTGGCAGTGCTGTGTCCATATATTTTTTGGGCACAGAACCTGAAGAACTAGGAGTGACACCCACAGAAGCTAAACTAGACCTGCCTCTAGGAGAGCCTTGGAAACAGAAAGAGAGGGCCTAGACACCTTAGGAAGGGAGGGTACAGTTATCTGAGAAGCCCCTGCAGCCTGACCTGCCTCCTGGGAGGCCACATCCTGTAAAATCAAAGCCCCTGGGACTCCAGAGAGGCTCGCCGGAACCACCGGTTCCACTGAACAACTCCTCTAACCTAGGTTTGAAAGACCAACCTAAAAGACTGAGGATATGTGATGTCAGTCAAAAGTGTTAGGACTGCAGCAATGTGAGATGAAGAACATCTACAATATGAACTGGCACCTCACCTAAGTGTCATGTTTAATCATAGCCTCACCTCAGGTTTTGTGCCCAATGAATGGCGCAGAGCTACAGTTATCCCAATCCACAAGGGGGGATCCACCTTGGATCCTGGAAACTACCCTCCCATCAATCTGACAAGCCTTATCTGCAAGGCCATGGAGCGTATTATCATGGAACTTATAAACAAAGACATTGGCAACCTTCAAACACTGGACCCCACCCAGTTTGGGTTTGTAAAGGGCCGATCTTGTCTCCTGAACCTGACTGACTTCTTTGAATCAGTCTCCAGAGCCATGGACAAGGGTACGGTGGTCCACACAGCCTATCTAGACCTTGCCAAGGCCTTTGACACCACCCCCCACTCTGGAATCATAGATAAACTTACTAAGTTGGGCATTAATCCCTATGTCACCCAATGGGTTGCTAAATGGCTTAATGATAGAACCCACACTGTAAGTAGCCGACTCCAAATCCAGCTCCCGACAAGTGACAAGTGGAGTACCTCAGGGTTCAGTCCTGGGGCCGCTCTTGTTTGGCATCTACTTCTCTGAAGTACAGGTCAACACTAAGGGACTCTGGCTAACAAAGTTTGCAGATGACTGCAAACTGGGAGCCATTATTGAATCCCCAAATGATGTGGATACTCTACAAAAGGGCCGTACAGAAACAGATGGTTGGTGCCAGAGCCATGGGCTCAAGCTCAATGCCAAGAAATGTATTGTTATCCCCTTTGGGAAAAAACATGTATCCATGAATTACCATATAGGTGGCAGTACACTAAACACAGAAAGTGTGATAAGAGACTTAGGGACACAGGTGGACAGTGGTCTCACCTTCGATAACCACATCGCCACAACAGTCAGGAAATCCTTCTATGTGGCACACCTCATCATGAAGGGCTTTTCATCCAGAAAAAAGGAGGTCATTGTCCCACTGTACTCATCCCTCATTAGAGCCATTATAGAATACAACGCCCCATTTGGTATGTACCTCTCAAGACATCTGCAACAACTGGAAAGGCCTCAGAAATACCTCACTAAAAGAATCACAGGCCTAAAGCAGATGCCCTACGCTGACCGCTTTAAAAAACTCCAGCTATACTCAGTCGCATATCGTCTGCTCAGAGGCGATCTCTACTTAACATACAAGGCCATGTCAAACCCAGAGCTGTTGGACATGCTACACTTAAAGAAATCCCAATCTCTCAGAGCTACACGCTCCAGGGATCTAAACCTTGTCATCACAATAAACAAAACATGCTGGAGGGATAGGTTCCTGACCCAGAGACTCCCCAGACTCTGGAATAGATTGCCCATACATGTGAAGCAGAGTGCCTCTTTGGACCTCTTCAAGAGGAACCTTGACGATTGGATGGGAGAAAGGAAATTCACCCCAGGGATCACGTCAGTCGTCCTGCTAGACAGGGGTCCAGGAAAGTAAATAATGTGGGAAGAAATAGCCAGGGAATTGTTATGGCTAGGCTTGTACAGGCCCTAGGGCTGATAGCCTAGTACCAACCTATGAACCTATGAATAATACATGAAAACTACAGCAACCAAGCATTAGAACTAGTTTTGGTACCTCTATCTGTGGTATCTGTGGTAAATCAATCAAACAATGGTAATCATTATGTTTTTAAAGTAAAAGCTAATTGTGACACTAAAAACTTAGTTTATTTAGCACAGTGTGTGATTTGTTCAAAGTTTTATATAGGAAAAACTAATAGGCGACTTAAGGAACGAATTGCAGACCATTATTATTGTGCCAGTAAGGGCCATAGTTGTAGTGTCTTAGCTAAACATATACTAGAGCAAGGCACTAACCATTGGTTCAAGTTTATGGCAGTAGAAGTAATTTATGAAAGTTTTAGGTTGGGTGATATAACTAATGTCACAGAAGGGAAAGAATTCAGATGGATTTTTAAACTATCGGCACATAGAGTTGCAGGTTTGAATGAATCACTACCTCTTAAGCCAGTTCTGAAAGAAAGAAAGCTTCTTAAATAAGTATACTGCTATGTCTGCTTTTATGGCAGTATCCCTTTATGGTGTCTGTCTTAAAAGAAAGCTGTGCCTTTAACATTTTATGGCTATTGTATTTGAATGTTTTTCATTGCTAGACATTTAATTGATTGCATTTTAAATATTTGAGATGCTGCTGATTTTTTGTATGGTCTGAAGAAGCAATTTTATCGCGGAAGCGCTCACGTGTGATCAAATAAAAGTCTATTTTGATTTTACACTGCTCTTTGCCATCTGCTTTTTATTGGTTTACTATGGTGCTGTGTTCTACATTTTTGTTCATACTATGGACACATGCTGACTGAAGTTTAGATTATCAACCTGTGTTCCCAAGTCTCACACCACTGAGTTTGGGCTTAGAGGAGTTTTATCTACATCATAATTAGCAGGGGCTACTTCTTTGCCAAGGGGGATAATCTTTTGTGTTAAGTTTTAGACTGAGTTTGGCACCAATCATTTGTCTGTGTTAGCCCTTTCTTTAATCTGTTAACATCACTGGGGGACTCTATGACTGCCCCCAGTTTACAGTCATCTGCAAACTTGGTAAGCCACAGGCCATCTACCTTTGCCTGGACTTCAGAGAAATATATTCCAAATAGTAGGGGGCCCACCAAAGATCCTTGTGGTACTCCAGTGGTAACTGGTCTACTGCTTGAGGTGGACTCCCCAACTTTGACAGTGTACATTCTGTTGGTGAACCAGCTGACTACCCATCTAGTAATGTATGGGTTAATCCTGACCAAGGAAAGTTTCTCTATGATACCTGAATGGAGGATTGTGTCAAAGGTCTTGGCTAAATCAAGACAGGTGGTATGTACTGTTTTGCCCTCATTCTCAACTAGTCCACTAGGTTTAATAAGCAAGATCTACCCTTGACGAAAATAATTTGGGTTGGGTCAAGAGTTTGAAGGTTGCCTATGTCACTGTGGATAAGGTCCGTGGTGATTCTTTCCATAGCTTTGCAGATAAGGCTGGTTAGGGCTTATGGGTCTATAGTTCCTAGGGTCAGTTGAAGGACCCCCTTGTTACTGTTCTCCACTCTGCTGGGACATAGCCAATTCCAAGTCTATGGTTAAAGAGACTGTCAAGTGGTTCTGCTAGGTCTTATTTTAGATTGTTTAATAAGTACCCTGGGATGTTATCTGGTCCCACAGAGGCAGTGTTTTTGGCCTTGACGAGTGCTTGTATGACCTGTTCTTTGGAGATGCTTGGTGAAGGACTGGTGTCAGGAATTCCTTGGAGTATGTCTGGTGAGGACATGGGGGTGAAGTTATTGTCAAATCTCTCGGCTAGCAGGTTGTCAATTTCCTCAGGTGCAGTGTGAGCTGTACCATCCACTGTAAGTTTGGCACACAGTTGGGCATTCCCTTTTATGTTGTGAACATAGCTAAAAAGAATGCCTTATGACTGTCTTTAGCTAGGAATGCTAACTTAGACTCATGGTTAGCCTTAGAGGACTTAACAAGTTATCTGATTTGCTTGTTCAAGTTGTAGAGGGTATTCTTCCTCTGTTGAGCAAGTTCCCTCCTGCTTTTAGATATCAAGTTTCTTTCTTTTGTTGTATAACGTATTTTTACTTACAGTTCAACAAGGTGGCTTGTTTTTTCATGAAGACCTGGTTTTGTTTCTGTTAGGTACAGCCGAGTCGATGCATATGTTTAAGTGGCTGTATAGGGCATTTGTGTATTCCCCTGCATAGGAGTCATTTTTGGCTATGTTAGCAGGGGCTTTGAAACTTTTTATACCTTCGCTTAACAGGCAATAGTTTGCTTTGGAGAAACTTTTCTGTCTTTTTACTCCTATGGGGTGTCAGGATTGATTTTTACTTCAAATGAGACAGATTTATGGTATGACCTTACCAGGGAGGGCAACACACAGGGGGTCATGCAGTGGTACCCCATGTTGGTGAGCACTAGGTCCAGGACATTTGAGCCCCTTGTAAGGATGTGGACTAACTGTTCCAAGGCATCTGAGTTAAAGTCCACGAATATCAAAACAATTGTGTTTGTGCTCATGTAAGTTGTCCAACTGATGGAAGGATACTTGAACTCTCACATGACCAAGGTGTTTGGCTGTTTACTGAGTGACTCTAGCAAGTCCAGGTAGGTGGTGTGCTTCTCCTGGTTCATGTTGGAGGACCTGTACATAGCTATGATGCTCATAGGTAGGTACTAGGCTATTGGCCCTAGGGCCTATATAATCCTAGCCAAAAAGGTACCCTGGCTTTCACCACCCAAGAAAGTTATTCTCTTGTGCACCTGTCGAGCAGAGCCACAGAAGTGATCCCCGGGGTCAATTTCCTATTTCCCATCCAATCATCAAGATTTTGCTTGAAGAGTGCTAATGAGGAGCCTTGTTTGATATAGATAGGTAGTTTGTTCCAGAGTATGGGAAGTCTCTGGGACAGGAATGTGGAAGGGTATTTTACCTACAGTTAATTGGACTGGAACAGCTCAAGAAAGTCATCCTGCTTCACCAATCACAAGGTGTATTTGGATTTAATGAAGATGGATACACCTCCACCTTTGGTTATTTCACATTCATTTTGGGGTCTAAACGTGTGAAAACTATCAAAGCCTTGTACAGTCAGTGACTACACAAACATCAGCATCAGTGCTTCCAGAGAGTGCAGTTTACTGCTTAATCACAATTGTTTAGCGTTTACTGCTTAATCACGATTGGTCTAGAAAAAAAGGTGATTTAATCATAGTTGACGTAATGATACTATGCAGTGTATTTTACCAGTTATAAGTCTGATAAAAAGGAAAGTTTATAACTTGTGATTAGTGCTATTAATCTTCTTACAGAATTTTAACTAGTCTGTCCGGTTCGATTCTCAGCTAGAGCGTCTTCTGCGTGGAGACATTCGTGAATGGGCGTACCTTCGTTGAAGGTTGTGCATTAGGCCTGGCAAGCCGGTACGAAAAAATCAACTGCCAATCATTAGCGGACCGGAGTTCCGCTGTGGCGACCCCTAGCCGGGAAAAGCCGAAAGACACAAACAAACATTGAAGTTTGCTTTATCACAGTGTGTTGGATTCTGCATATACTTCTATTTTTCCCTTTCTTCCACAGTAGATGTTTTTATAAGCTAGAAGTGTGAAGGCATGAAGCACTCCCACACTGGGGGGCAGGACTGCCTGGCAGTTTGTGCAGAGGGCTAAGGCTGTGAGCTGTAGATCCTGTGGTACCGGACTTCATTCCCTCAGCCCTCATTTGCCTACTGTGTGACCTTCAGCTTTAGTGAAAAAAAAAAAAACAATGTTATTATTTAGCATTTGGCTGTGTAACCACTGCCTTTGGGGTAACAGTTATTTCTGTGATATTCTTTTTTATTTATTTAAAAATGATCATGAATAAGCTTCCTCCCAGTAAGGCTACCAAATACAGGCAATGGCCCATATGGGTCTACAAAGCTGCCTCCCTTATCAATATTTGGAAAGCAGGGGTAAAACTCCACCACCACCAAGACTGTCATAATGTTTACTAAAATAAAACAAAAGCACTGTCTTGTAGCTTTTTAATCATTACTCGTGTATCTTATTTGGCGTGCCTTTGTTGAAGGTTGGGTGTCGAGCTGGCACCTCGGCGTTCCGCTGTGGCAACCCCTTAGCGGGAAAAGCTGAAAACAAACAACAAAAGTCGTGTATCTTATTTCTGCAACTTTGGCCTGCTCTACAATCGTGTTTTGAATTTTCAACAGAGAAAAAAAATATTGATGCTTCTTTGATCACTGTGTGTCAGGGCAGAAAAATTGTAATTGGAATAAGAACGCTAGCTTACTTATCGGCCTAAGAGGATCGCTAACTGGCATGATATCATTCACACTTTTGTCTTACATGGGAAAATATCCCTCAAGCTTCTTCTTCACTGACTGCAGAATGTGTGCGTATCAGCTGAGTTGGAATATAGCAACACTGGATTTGCACACAGAATAGCAGGGAGGTTTAGAGTGGTCATTGTGTTGAGGAAGTCAGACAGAATAAGTGTGCTTGAAATTAATATGCTACATTTATCCTGTATGACCATATATAGTCTGCACTTCTGAAATTCTGGTAAAAATGTAAGTTAAGCAGGACAAGGATGACTCATAGTTGGAGAGGTTATCCACTCTTTGTCATTTACTTTTAACTTTCCAATGCAGCGCTGTCTGTGTGACATGGAGTGATAAAGCCTTAAGCATGATCCAGATCACCCAGGTCTGATTAGTGTTTCGGGTGCTGGAAGAGCATGGAAGGGTAGAAATGAGCACATGAAATGCATCCACCCAATCCGGGAGTAGTGGGAGTGCTGCCCCTTTTGGCTACCTTACAATTGCATGTGGAATCCTGCCAGTGATAAGGATACAGCCAGAAACCAGGAACACAGGACTGATGTCCTCAAGCCACTTGAAGGCTGCTCTAGCTGTATGTGGGGGGAGCCACATGTGAAGATGAGAGCACGAGGCCCTTACAGTGATGTATGTGCTCGCGTCAAGCAGCAGGGACAGTTAGGGCTCATGTCAGCTAGCCAGCACGGTGGGGTTAGGGCTCAGCTGTCCAAGCATACTTCCCTGCAAGCCCTACGAGATGGGTTGGGTAACTGGCAGTTGCCTGGGACAGGTGAGCTTTAAGACTTTAGGGGAGGGTCAGTTGTGATATAAGGTCTTCTCCAGTGGGCTGACAAGTGGTTAGATGGGATGCCCAGTAATGGAAGGGGGAGGACAGTACACTCAGTAGGCCAATGGCTATAAGGAAGGCTGATGGGTCTGTGGGTGACACAAGGTTCAACTAAATGCCAAGCCTGTTTGCGTGATCCCTCCCTTCAGTCAACATATCCCAGGGCAATCACTGTGGAAGGCATAAAACAATAAAACGCTTAAAACTTACAGTCAACATATCCCAGGGCAATCACTGTGGAAGGCATAAAACGCTTAAAACTTACAGTCAACATATCCCAGGGCAATCACTGTGGAAGGCATGAAACAATAAAACGCTTAAAACTTACAGTCAACATATCCCAGGGCAATCACTGTGGAAGGCATAAAACGCTTAAAACTTACAGTCAACATATCCCAGGGCAATCACTGTGGAAGGCATAAAAACGCTTAAAACTTACAGTCAACATATCCCAGGGCAATCACTGTGGAAGGCATAAAACAATAAAACGCTTAAAACTTACAGTCAACATATCCCAGGGCAATCACTGTGGAAGGCATGAAACAATAAAACGCTTAAAACTTACAGTCAACATATCCCAGGGCAATCACTGTGGAAGGCATAAAACGCTTAAAACTTACAGTCAACATATCCCAGGGCAATCACTGTGGAAGGCATGAAACAATAAAACGCTTAAAACTTACAGTCAACATATCCCAGGGCAATCACTGTGGAAGGCATGAAACAATAAAACGCTTAAAACTTACAGTCAACATATCCCAGGGCAATCACTGTGGAAGGCATGAAACAATAAAACGCTTAAAACTTACAGTCAACATATCCCAGGGCAATCACTGTGGAAGGCATAAAACGCTTAAAACTTACAGTCAACATATCCCAGGGCAATCACTGTGGAAGGCATAAAACAATAAAACGCTTAAAACTTACAGTCAACATATCCCAGGGCAATCACTGTGGAAGGCATGAAACAATAAAACGCTTAAAACTTACAGTCAACATATCCCAGGGCAATCACTGTGGAAGGCATAAAACGCTTAAAACTTACAGTCAACATATCCCAGGGCAATCACTGTGGAAGGCATAAAACGCTTAAAACTTACAGTCAACATATCCCAGGGCAATCACTGTGGAAGGCATAAAACAATAAAACGCTTAAAACTTACAGTCAACATATCCCAGGGCAATCACTGTGGAAGGCATGAAACAATAAAACGCTTAAAACTTACAGTCAACATATCCCAGGGCAATCACTGTGGAAGGCATAAAACGCTTAAAACTTACAGTCAACATATCCCAGGGCAATCACTGTGGAAGGCATAAAACGCTTAAAACTTACAGTCAACATATCCCAGGGCAATCACTGTGGAAGGCATAAAACGCTTAAAACTTACAGTCAACATATCCCAGGGCAATCACTGTGGAAGGCATAAAACGCTTAAAACTTACAGTCAACATATCCCAGGGCAATCACTGTGGAAGGCATAAAACGCTTAAAACTTACAGTCAACATATCCCAGGGCAATCACTGTGGAAGGCATAAAACGCTTAAAACTTACAGTCAACATATCCCAGGGCAATCACTGTGAAAGGCATAAAATGCTTAAAACTTACAGTCAACATATGCCAGGGCAATCACTGTGGAAGACATAAAACGCTTAAAACTTGCAGTCAACATATCCCAGGGCAACCACTGTGGAAGGCATAAAACGCTTAAAACTTACAGTCAACATATCCCAGGGCAATCACTGTGGAAGGCATAAAACACTTAAAACTTACAGTCAACATATCCCAGGGCAATCACTGTGGAAGGCATAAAACGCTTAAAACTTACAGTCAACATATCCCAGGGCAATCACTGTGGAAGGCATAAAACGCTTAAAACTTATTGATGGATGGCTGGTGACCATCAGGTGCTAAAATAAAGCATAAGAAAAAAGCTTCCAAAGCAGAGCAGAAATGGCCAACGGTGGTAATGAATGTGCTATGTTCCATTCCATGTGCTATCAGTGGCCCACAATGTAAGCCTTAAGCTTTCTGAGCCATTTACTTATGTTATTTCTGCATCTCATTTTACTTACTAAATTCACAGGCAACAACCACTTAATAACTGCACACGGCTTTTGCCACATCTCTGAACTTCATCTACATATCATCTGTTGACTTCCTCTCTGTTTGGTACATTGGTTAGTTATGGCAGCAATTCAGCTGTAACCAATGGCTTGTACACCCATTTGGTTCTGAATGTTCTGGCTTTTTATGTGCATTCTGAAAGATTTATATCGAAGATAAAGGATCACACAAGTACAGTGATAAGAGGTATTACGTAACTTTCTAAAAAAACAACTTCTTTTGCTGCGGCTTCTTTTCCTGGGGAAAGGTGCTAAAACTACACCACTATTATGATTATGTTTCAGGAATCAGTTACCTTGCAGATTTGACAGTAGCCAGCACTGATATCCCTTTCAGTTACTACCCCCCCACCAATGATATTCCTATCAGTCACCCCCCCTTTTTTGCCTTATGGCACACGTCCTTTGTTTATTTACTGCATAGCTTATTGCTAATGGTCTCAAGTATTACATCAGTGGGGAAGCACTCTCGTGTGTCAGTATCTGGCCATTTTTCTACCTTCCTTATACCTACATATTTCCATTTAGGTTAATACGTTACTATTTTTTAATTAGCTACCTAGCACTTTACTTACAGGATGTCAAGATTCAGGAAACACAAAAGGCAAACTTCAGCAAATTCAGGCTATATTAAAGGGGGTGTATTTTGAAATTCTAATGACTGTTAACTATATCATTGTAAAAGAGTCAAGTATTTATAAATCTGAGGTTATTGCTACAACTCAAAACTTTTAGCTATGTAAATAAACATTAAAGTTTGCATACAACTTAACTTTAGGAAAAGGAGATCGATATAAATAGTCAAGCAGTACTAAGTGCTGTCCTGGTCATTCTATCCTGTTAACATTAGTAACATTTCAGTATGCCGACTGCTAACCGAGACATGCATGTGAAACCAGTGTAGCTAGAGCAGTCAGCAATGCGCTGGTGTCGTGTGTATATTATGTGGGATACACTTTGTCCAGTTTACTGTTTGCATAAACAGTGGCAGCATTTCCCAGGCTACTTTGTTTCCACATTCCTGTCTGCTTCACTGTTTACATCGTCACTTTAGCTCCGTTGGGTGGTTCTCTGAATAAAGATTACAATGAGAATTAATTAAAAAAAAAAAAACTTCCTCAAGTTGAAAAAGGAAGACACTCAGCCTTTTGAACAGCATTCATGAACACTTCACTCACTGCTCTCCGATGTACCTTTGGAAGGGCAACTTGTTACAGCTGTTGAACTTACTTTAGAATCACCTACTATAAAACAGCCTGTACTTTAAGTTTTTGTGTTGGTGGTTAGTGTTCTTAGAATCACCTACTATAAAACAGCCTGTACTTTAAGTTTTTGTGTTGGTGGTTAGTGTTCTTAGAATCACCTACTATAAACAGCCTATACTTTAAGTTTTTGTGTTGGTGGTTAGTGTTCTTAGAATCACCTACTATAAAACAGCCTGTACTTTAAGTTTTTGTGTTGGTGGTTAGTGTTCTTAGAATCACCTACTATAAAACAGCCTATACTTTAAGTTGTTGTGTTGGTTAGTGTTCTTAGAATCACCTACTATAAAACAGCCTGTACTTTAAGTTTTTGTGTTGGTGGTTAGTGTTCTTAGAATCACCTACTATAAAACAGCTCTGTACTTTAAGTTTTGTGTTGGTGGTTAGTGGTCTTAGAATCACCTACTATAAAACAGCCTGTACTTTAAATTTTTGTGTTGGTGGTTAGTGTTCTTAGAATCACCTACTATAAACAGCCTATACTTTAAGTTGTTGTGTTGGTGGTTAGTGTTCTTAGAATCACCTACTATAAAACAGCCTGTACTTTAAGTTTTTGTGTTGGTGGTTAGTGTTCTTAGAATCACCTACTATAAAACAGCCTGTACTTTAAGTTGTTGTGTTGGTTAGTGTTCTTAGAATCACCTACTATAAAACAGCCTGTGCTTTAAGTTTTTGTGTTGGTGGTTAGTGTTCTTAGGATCACCTACTATAAAACAGCTCTGTACTTTAAGTTTTTGTGTTGGTGGTTAGTGGTCTTAGAATCACCTACTATAAAACAGCCTGTGCTTTAAGTTTTTGTGTTGGTGGTTAGTGTTCTTAGAATCACCTACTATAAAACAGCCTGTACAGTTTTGGTGTTGGTGGTTAGTGTTCTTTTCCGAGGTATAAATACAATAAATGCTGGGAATGTTTTCAAACAGTCTCCTAGTAAACCATGTGTTTCTTTGTCTCAGCCCTTTAACAATACTTTCTAGTATTCTGTTCATGTATGACTGTAACAGCTAATATTTTCACAAAGGAAGCCACAGTGTTTTGTTTCAAATGTTGAATAGTGACAGAGTAACATTCTAAAGTTAAATCACAGTATTCTTCAAAACTGGAGATAAATGACATTTTATAACTTGTGTGTTTACCGAATGCTGAAACATTTGAATTCTCACTTATATGTGTAGCGTATGTTCTGCTTCCTAGATGACTGTCTCTCATCTCCAAAATGTACTTGTAGATGGGTACTATTGCTTTGAAATACTAAGAAATTTGCAAATATCTAATAGAAAACAGATTACTACAAGTAAAAGGTTATTTGGAATATTTTGTCTTCGTTTCCATTTCAAACATCATTATGAACACCTCTCTGCACCTTGTGTTATGTAACGTACTGCACAGATGGAAACTGTTTAGATGAATGCAGCATTTTATTAAAAACAATAAAAAAAGTAAATGCATACTAGTGAAAGCTCTGCTTTTTATATTTGTATTAAAATAACTGAGTTTTTTTGTTTCTGGGGTTGAGATCCATTTTTTATTGTTTTTACTATTTGTTGTCTTTAACTCGCTGATGTCAAACACTTAGTTACACTGCTTAAAGTTGACTAATGTCTTATTAACCATCCAAAATGTGTGACATCTAGAAGACTTTGTGTTTCTTCCTCAGAGATTTACACTAATAATTACAACCAGATAAGGTAGTGGGGGGGTGAAAGATTGGAAGCCTGAATGAGCTGCTGACAAGTGACTGGAAGCTTGCATTATGGGTGATGTAAAAGAATAGACAGCTACTGGTGTTTGTATGTGGGCAAAATAAGGTCAGGAGTAGCTATTGGCACCCCTTGTGCAAACACATATGCAAATCCAGTGATGTATCACTGGGAAAGGGAACATGTTTTTTCACATCACCTTTTCAGTAAAGTTTTAGTCTACAAACGTTTTGTAGATGACATTTTAATTGTATGGGATGGCTCAGTAGAAGAGTTTTTTTCATTTAAAGAATATCTCGAAACTACAACTAATTTTCTTAAGTTTACAGCTGAAGTTTCCTTTGACTCGGTGAATTTTTTAGATGTTTGTTTAGATATAAGAAAAGGCAAACTAACATCTACATTGCACAGGAAAACGTGTTGGAAAAATACAATTTTAAGATATGATAGTATGCACCCACGTCATGTGTTTAGTGGCATTATAAAAAGTCAATTTGTTAGGTTGTCCAAAATTTGCACAGATAACTCGGATTTGTTAAAGGAGGCAGATAAGATGGAAAAGATATTTTTAGACAGAGGATATGAGTATAATTTGGTAAAAACTATTAGAAAACAAGTTTTAAGTGAAGGAGAAAGTTCTAATGTAGTGGTCCAGTATAAATGTTCCCCTTTCCCCTATACCAGAAAGAAAGTAAGTAATGTGAAAGAAAGGGTTAGGTTTATAACAACATACACCAATGATAGCCTCAACATTAGAAAAAGTGTTGCCAACAATTGGAGAGTATTGTTAACAGATGACTATACATCAAGATTGGCAGGCAAAACCCCACAGTTTGTATACAGAAATAATAAAAATTTGAAAAGACTCCTTTGTGATAGAACAGAGAATAGTAAGGTAGTATCAATGAGACAGGGAAACCTTGTAGGTACATACCCGTGTAATCACTGCAATTATTGCAGATTCATTACTAAGGAACAAGATTTTGCACATCCAGAAATACCTTATCTATTTAAACCGAGGTTTCAAGCTACCTGTGACTCCTCAGGTTTAATATATTTAGCTACATGTGAACAGTGTTCAGCGTTCTATATAGGACTGACCAAGAGGAAGCTGAAAAATAGAATCTATAATCACCAGTATGACATCAAAAATAAAAATGAACTGAATGCTCTAGCAAAACATGTTCAACTTTTTCCTAAGCACTCTTTTGTGTTTAGAGTTCTACAGGTAGTAGAGCCCAATGCTAGAGGAGGTGATTATATGAACAGTACAGTTTTGTACCTACCATAAATGTAGATGTTCGAAGATCCACATTGCTGCAGTCCTAACACTTGGGTAGTCCGCTGTCCCTCGGTCGGCCCGAATATCAGAGTATAAGGCTGACGTCGGTCAAGGTGCATTTGACTGACATCAGAACGTCAGGGTACAAATGCGCATGACCGACGTCATACCCTCAGTCTTTTCTTGCCCCAGATGTCAGAAGACCCTAAAAAGAAAGGTCAAAACCCATAGACAACAACTAAACAACCAACCAGCCTAACACCAAAAATATGTACAATATATACAATATATACAATTATACAATTATACCTCAGATGGATAACCCAACCCACACAACCACCTCAAACTACAGAGGGGAAGGAGGGAGGGTAAATTGGACTGCAGCAATGTGGATCTTCGAACATCTACATTTATGGTAGGTACAAAACTGTACTATGTTCTTCATCTCACATTGCTGCAGTCCTAACACTTGGGTAGAATCCCAAAGCAGAGGTAAGGGAGGATGGCTAAACTATAATGAAGCAGGAGCTGCCAAAATGCCCTGCAACACAGCAGTGGCAAAACCAGCCCTGGATTTAGAGTACAGTGGAAGGTGGTAATGCCTAGAGAAGGTATGCACTGAACTCCAAGTGGCTGCCTCCAAAATATCCTTAGTAGCCACCCCTCAAAAAGCTGTTGAAGTGGCAGTAGCCCTAGTGGAATGAGGCCTAATCCCAGCTGGAATCTCTTTGCCATGATGGGAATAACAGAAAGCAATGCAAAATCCAATCCACTTAGAAATAGTTTGTTTTGACACGGCTTGCCCTGAGAGCACAAAGCAAAAGAAACTAATAACTGCTGAGATTGTCTGAACCCTTTAGTTCTGTCCAAATAATATCGCAACTGCCTGTGTACATCTAAAGTGTGCAAAATCTTTTCCCCTTTAGTTTGGGGATTTGCATAAAAAGTAGGCAAATGAATAGTTTGGTTTAAAGCCACACTAGAAACCACTTTAGGCATAAAGGAAGGATTAGTACGTAAAGATACCCTATCCTTATGGAAAATTAAGAAAGGCTCAACTGCCATAAGGGCCTGCAATTCAGAAACCCTTCTTGCAGAGGTAATGGCCAACAAAAGCAGTCTTCCATGACAAATATTTCAACTCAGCAGTAGCTGCAGGCTCAAAAGGTTGTAGAGTGAGTTTCTCCAACACAAAATTGAGATCCCAAGCAGGAGTAGGAGCCCTTCGTGGGGGTCTTATATTCTTTGCCCCTCTAAGAAATTGCTTGAACAAAGGATGAGAAAACAATGGTGGGTCACAATCGTAGTGAGCTGAAATTGCTGCAGCATGAATCTTAATAGAAGAAAAGGACAAACCTTTGTCCAATAACTCAGTGAGATATTGAAGAGCCACACTTAAATCAGGCTCAGAAACATCCAAATCCTTAGCTGCACTCCAAAATAAAAATCTCTTCCATTTATCTGCGTACACTTTCCTTGTACTAGGCCTTCTAGCTTCCAAAATCACATGCAAAACTTGTTGTGGAAGTTGAGACCCTCTATGGTTTAAAACAGAATATGCCATGCTGTTAGGTGAAGAGAGTGAAGTTTGACATTGAGCAAATGACTGTCCTCCTGGGACAACAGATGTGGAATCAAAGGCAAAGGCCATGGAGGCTTCTGTACTAGACTTCTCAGTAATGGGTACCAGTGCTGTCGAGGCCAATCTGGAGCTATCAAAATCATCCTTGGCTTGTCCTGTCTGACCTTTAGAAGTACCTTTGGGAGGAGAGGCAGAGGTGGAAAGGCATACACATGAAGATTTTTCCAACTGAAAGAAAGAGCATCCACTTTCCAAGCTGTGGGATGAAACCGCTTTGTGCAAAACTTTGGCAGCTGGTGGTTTAGTGGAGAAGCGAACAGATCTATGTCTGGAGTTCCCCAGGACACTGTCAATTTCTGAAATACATGAAGATCCAGTTTCCACTCGTGGGGATCCATGATTTGTCTTCTTAACACATCTGCTAAGGAGTTCTGTGCTCCTGGCAGAAACCTTGCCTGAAGACTTAGTTGTAAACTGAGAGCAGTCTCCCACAAAATCATTGCTTGCCTGCATAGAGGATAAGAATGTGTTCCCCTTGCTTGTTGATGTACCACATGACAGTTGTGTTGTCTGTTAGAATCAACACCTGCCCTGGAAGAAGTAAATCCTTGAAAGCTATTAATGCAAACTGGACTGCTAACATCTCCTTCAAATTGATATGTAGATGCTGTAGTCTGACAGGCCACTTGTCTTGTATCCACTTTCCGTTTAGATGAGCTCCCCAAGCTTTGTCTGAGGCATCTGTCGTTAGAATTTGACTCGCCTCTGGCGGGTCACAGAGAGTCCCTTGTTTAGGTGACATTCCTGAGCCCACCACAAAAATTCCTTTTGAATGCAAGGTATTATTTGAATGACAGTGTCCAGATGCTGGCAGTGCTGTGTCCATACATTTTGAGATACCATTGCAACTTCCTCATATGCAGTTTGGCATTGGGAAGCACCAGAATACAAGATGCCATGAACCCTAAGGCTTGAAGGACTGTCCTTGCAGTCAGCCCGGACTGAAGAGATAGATGATGGAAGTAAAGGGAAAGATTCTTTTGTTTGTCCGGGGTTAGAAAGGCCATCTGGGATGCTGTATTCAGTCTTACACCCAGAAAGCACATGTCTTGAGAGGGTACTAGACTGGACTTTATTTCGTTCACAGAATACCCCAGGCATCTTAGCACTGCTATCACATATTCCAAATGACGAAGAAGCTCGTCCCTTCCTTGAGCCAGAATCAGGCAATCGTCCAAATAAGGATAGATTTGTATTCCTTTTAGCCTGAAGAAAGCTATCACTGGAGCCAGAACTTTCGTAAATACTCTGGGCGCAGTAGATAAGCCAAAGGGCAATGCAGAGAACTGATAGTGAGAAGTCCCAGTCCGAAAACGCAGATATTTCCTGCAACTTAGCCTGATAGGAACATGAAGGTAAGCCTCCTTGAGATCCAAAGTTACCATCCAGTGATCCTTGCCCAGTAGAGGTAAAAGCTGTTGTAACGTCAACATTTTGAACTTGGGAATGTCCAGATAAGTGTTGAGGATAGATGAATCCAAAATTGGTCTCCACGTGTTCCCCTTTTTTGGCACAAGGAACAGGCGAGAATAAAATCCTAGGCCCCTTTCTGGCATAGGAACCGGCTGTATGGCCCCTATTTGGAGTAACAGAGAAATTTGCTTGTGAGCCTCTATTCTTTGTTGAGGAGGAATGTCTGGCATGCCTTTGAAAGGAGGCAAGGTATGGAAATAAAACCTGTAACCGTGATGTATGATATCCAGTACCCATCTGTCTTGGGTAATCAAACTCCAATTTTCTTTGAAAAGTGCCAACCTTCCTCCCAAAGGTGCTGCCAGGCGAGAAGGGTCTGGCAGCTGAAAAGGTAGGTCATTGGGTCTGTTTACGAAAGGACTGACCACTGCCCTCACCCGAAGACTGTGCAGGAGAACTTCCTGTTCTAGGCCTGAAAGAGCCCTGACCTCTGCCCCTGCCACGTCTAGATCTACCCCTAGACTGGGAATCATAAGAAGGATACGTCCACCCTTTAGTAGGCCAATTTCTACTAAACTTTGGAGGCTGAACCTGCAAAAAATCTTTAACAGTCTGCATAGACTTAGCCTTGTCTTCCATTTTCTTTAAAACTGCCTCAACAGGAGAACCAAACAAGACATCAGATTGCAAAGGGGCATCCAAAATCCTAGTTTTAACATGGTCAGATAAATTTTGATCCCTCAGCCAGGCATGCCTGCGAAGAACTGACCCAGTGGCAGCCACCCTAGACGAGGCCTGAACAGCATCAAAACCACATTGCAAAGAATGCTTACCCACCTGTTCAGAAACATGCACTAAATCTTGTAACTCTTTACAATCAATACCTTCCGCCAGAGCATCAACCTTAGATTTCAACTGTGAAAGGAGATAATTCTGATATTTCAACATGTGAAACTGGCAATTCAAAGCTCTCATGGCTAGAGTGGAAGAAGTATAAACTTTCTTTCCCCACCTATCCAAGGCCCTGGCCTCTTTATCTGCCGGAACTGGATTCTTGACAACAGAAGCCTTAACACCCTTAGGCCCCTGGCTAACAGTTTCTGGGTCTGCCCTAGGGCTCTTAAAAAGATACTTATGAGCTTCAGGCACCCTGTAATACCTATCTGGTTTAACAGGAGCAGGAGGCAAAGAATCAGGATTAAGAGAAGCCTCTGCAAACACATCTTCCACCACATTCAGAACAGGAGGTATAGCTAAAGGCCTATGCTGGGGTAAAAACAAAAATTCCCTAAGCCTTTTCCTGGAATCAGAGAAATCCTGGCCTTCCCATTTAAAATGCTCTCTCATGGAGTGAAGGGTCTCTGAAAAAGAAAAATCCTCAGGAGGAGAAGCAGAAGGAGTAGAATCATCCACATTAGAATCAGAATAATGAGAATACTCCTGCAAGTCTTCAGCCAAGACTCAGACACATCCGAAGCCTGCTCATAATCCCCAACACAGGTTCCATCCTAGGCCTCTTATCAGGAGGGGGCATAGAGCCTCTAATCAAAGTAATTAAATCTTCTGCCATTTTAAGCATGTGCTTCTTGGGCACTGAACCTGAAGAACTAGGAGTGACACCCACAGAAGCAAAACTAGACCTGCCTCTAGGAGAAGCCTTGGAAGCAGAAAGAGAGGGCCTAGACACCTTAGGAAGGGAGGGAGTACAGTTACCTGAGAAGCCCCTACAGCCTGACCTGCCTCCTGGGAGGCCACATCCTGTAAAAACACAGTTTCTCCCTGGGACTCCAGAGAGGCCTCCGTCGGAACCACCGGTTCCACTGACGCCTCTAAAGAACCGGCGTCCAGTTCGGACGACTCCTCTAACCTAGGTTTAACTGCCTTGTCCTTGCGCTTCTTTGAGGAAGCCGGCCGGAGCATCCGACGGCATATTGTAATTGCACCGCTTCCCAAAGACCAACCTGGCACAATCCAACCTACGCTTTATAGTGCGTTTATTGAACCTAGCACAAAAGCGACACCCAACAACGTCGTGCTCAGGTCCCAAACAAGGTATACACAAATTATGGTAATCCCTATGCGGTATCTGTTTCCCACAAGAAATACAGTTATTCACTTTTTCTGACATCCGGTAAACCACTGAGGCAAGAAAAACCAAAATATTCCCCAACGGGTACTTAACCAACTCTGACTTCGGTCTGAAACTCCGATGAAAAATTTCAGAACGCCGAACGGCACTTGCAACACTGCTTCTGCATCGGACCATGCGGCAAAAAAGACTGAGGATATGACGTCGGTCATGCGCATTTGTACCCTGACGTTCTGATGTCAGTCAAATGCGCCTTGACCGACGTCAGCCTTATACTCTGATATTCGGGCCGACCGAGGGACAGCGGACTACCCAAGTGTTAGGACTGCAGGAATGTGAGATGAAGAACATCTCTTGGAACTAAAGGAGCTGAAATGGATTCTTAGGTTGAAGGGACATTATTTTCCTGGGTTGAATGTATACGTCTCACTAAGGTCTTTTCTTAACACACATAGATAAGTAGCTTTGATAAAATATTTTCTAATTATTATTATATTTACTATATTTATTAGATTCTTAATCAAATTAAACATATAAATATGTTTTCATGATAATTAATTTTAGTCTAGCACTGTTGACACTTTATACACAGTGTAAAGCATTTTTAGCTTTTTATGCCAGTAGATTGAGTTTTCTATAATCTTGTATATACATATTATGTCAGTTGCATTTACATTTGTACACATATAATGGAGATCTGATTTAGTTTCAGGTCTTTGAATATGACTATAGGCTCTTAGGTAAACGCTATTGAACACTATTAATTATGTTATTTATATTTGTATTTAATTTCTATATTTACATATCTTTTATAAAAAGTAATAAGGTATGTTTTATTTAGGTTTTTGTGGTGCTTATAACAATTTTTTCATCTCACACAAAGTATTTAGAAGGTTACATGCATAGTAGGTTTAAATAGTTAATCAGTTTAGTTTGTTTGTTTGTTTTTAGGTATGAAGTCTTATAAATAATACAAAGTAAGCATTTTTTAACAATGAATTTCTTTCTTTAAATAGAGTTCTGACATATGTTTAGGAAAAATGTATATATATTAGCTGATAGTAATTTGTTTTAAGAAGTCATGAATGTGTTTTGTATAGTATATTTGACAAGAAAGCTTAAAAGATCTTCGGGTCTTTTTGTCTATTTAATGATGACAAATACGTTTCTAGTTAATTGCATAATTGAATTACAGTTTAATTAATGTATTGAATAATGAGACTGCTTTTCACTATATAAGCCTAAGGTTTATTTTGATGTATATGGTCTGAGGAAGCATATCAGGAGATACGCTAAAGCGCTTACCACCGTTACAAATAAAATTTTTGCAGTTTTATCATTGGTCGTGGAGAGTCTAAAGTTTGTTTTTCTAACATCTCCAAAATGTACTTGTAGATGGGTACTATGGCTTTGAAATACTAAGAAATTTTCAAATATCTAATAGAAAACAGATTACTACAAGTAAAAGGTTATTTGGAATATTTTGTCTTCGTTTCCATTTCAAACATCATTATGAACACCTCTCTGCACCTTGTGTTATGTAACGTACTGCACAGATGGAGACTGTTTAGATGAATGCAGCATTTTATTAAAAACAATAAAAAAAGTAAATGCATACTAGTGAAAGCTCTGCTTTTTGTATTTGTATTAAAATAACTGAGTTTTTTTGTTTCTGGGGTTGAGATCCATTTTTTATTGTTTTTACTATTTGTTGTCTTTAACTCGCTGATGTCAAACACTCAGTTACACTGCTTAAAGTTGACTAATGTCTTATTAACCATCCAAAATGTGTGACGTCTAGAAGACTTTGTGTTTCTTCCTCAGAGATTTACACTAATAATTACAACCAGATAAGGTAGTGGGGGGGGGTGAAAGATTGGAAGCCTGAATGAGCTGCTGACAAGTGACTGGAAGCTTGCATTATGGGTGATGTAAAAGAATAGACAGCTACTGGTGTTTGTATGTGGGTAAAATAAGATTGCTGTATGCAATGAAAGAGAGTATTGTAGGGACCTGCCATAACCAAAAAAGTGTGTTGACCTTTGACTCCAGGTCACCTCTGACAATGGCAAATAAAGTCCATAACCTTGTCTACTATTCCTGAACCCCTTCAATAACGTCCTAGACCTGAGTCCCATGTAACAAGTGTCATCTGTTTTGTAGTATACAGTGGTTCTTCAATGCACTAAAATTCACTAATGTAACAAGCTTGCATTAATGCTTCTGAAACACTAGGTGCTTTTTGCATTGATATTTGCAGACTGTGCTGACAGAATCTTTCGTACTTTGTAATTTTGTTTAAAGTGAATCAGTCCAGCACATTTCACAGAATCTGATGACACGTGTTATTATGAATTTTATTCAATAAATGTACATTTTATTTACATACAACCATTATTTACTGGCACATTTCACTGGCAGCTGAATGTATTACTCATGATGCTTTCGATTATGGGTTAAATACAATAATGTTGTCATAATGAGATTTACACATGGCTTAAATGCTGTCACCATGATCTAAATGGATATGCTTTCTTATTTACTTAACTCCACAATTTCAAAGTATTTCCTATTATGCTATTCAGTGGAAGACCAAAATAAAAGAATACAACTGTGTAAATAAATATTTCAGCTATAAAAAGTATCAGTTAGGAGGGCAAACATAAAGTGACCGCTAGCAACAGACACTAATAATGGCACATTAATAAAAAAGCTGAAAGGCTATACATAGGATAAATGCTGGAAACCAAGTAATACATAGTTACTAGAAACCTATCCATACCTCTCAAATTCTTTGTTCAAGAATTCCTAACAAAGCCAAAAATAACGGGCGGACAAAGGCCATTTTACAAAATTTAAATATTACTCTAATTCACTTAAAAAGTTAATAAAAATAAAACACCACTGGGGCCACCACGACAAGGACAATAAAATAAAAATGATTAGCAAAACAATAAGATAACAGATAAGCGCTTTGAAGCTACTGCTCTTCCTCAGATCCAGCAATATTAAGTAAAACCATCTTCCATTTAAAAAGCAATACATCCAATTAAACCTCAATACACAGGTCTAAGCCCCCTTAATATAGGTTTTAAAGGGATAGATCCATTTAAACCTGGTAGCCGATCCGCCTGCAGATCCGCTATCCATTTAAACTCACACAGTTCAGTCTGGTGTCGGATATCACCACTCCTATTTACAAACTGCACCTGCAACACCATGAATGAAAAAGAATGCCCAGGATATAATTTAATACGTTGGGCTAAAGCATTATGTTTAGCCATTTAATCTCACAACACTCATGTGTTGTAATATAGCAAAAAATAAAAAAATATATATATATGAGGAACAAGACAAACGCAAAATCAGGGAAATTCTGAAAATTCCGGATTGTTGAAAGGTATATGTCTAACATTAACTGAGGAGTGCAGATAAAAATGCATTTATTTATTGCATTTGTTTACTGGGATATTCCAAATGAAAGTGCCCCTTATCAGAAAAAGCTTGTGGACAAAATGCTTCAAAAAGTAACAGGAGACATGGACAAAAATATAATCAAGCATTTTACATAGTCAAAAATCATTACAATAAACACAAGCACTTAATAACACACAGAGAATACATGGTTAGAAAAAAATGAAAAAGTAGATTTTTAATTACATTTTACAAGGTCTAAGTTAATAAACAGTGAAGAAGATGCAAATGTTCTTATCTACAGTGTACAAAGGTCATAGTCTATGGGTAATAATAGTAATAGTATTGGTAAAGTAGAAATGTGTAACACTTGCTCACAAGGAAGATATGTTTTGGATTCAGTGATCACCACTGTGAGTACCCACCAAAGTGTAACAGCCCCAAAAGGCAAATATGACTGTAACACTAGGGGAGTACTACACCTTGCTAGTTGTAAGACATGCTCAACTTTCTACACAGGAAAACTGAAAGAGCTCTGGAAGCCAGGATTTATGAGCATGCATACATTAAGAAAAATGATACTAGTAACTCCCGGAATAAGAATTCTACGGAATATAGACACTTCAACATGTTTCAATTTTTTTATTTTTGAAAAATTCAACTTTTAGTATGGGGGGGTCATGGGAAGCTAAGTTGGAGTATTGGGAATTACACTGGCAATTATTGCTTGATGCTTCTCAGCCCCCCCAGGGTTAAATGACAAATTCAGCATTAGTAGTGTTTTAGCCCTTACACATTTCAAATACATTGAAGTTAAACACTTTCAAGTATTTACATAAATATTTAATATACTTTATATATTAATTTGATAACTGGCAATGCCATATGTAGGTATTATATTCACAACACAACTTAATCCTAGAAAATAAATTAAAATGTTTTACATGTTTATGTATAAATTTTATATCTATTCTACGTGTTTATATTTTATATTCATATCTATTACAAGTACTTTAAATATTTTTAATATATAGATTTAAAATGGTTCTGTAACTTTAAGTGCACTTAAAAATGACTGCTTAATTAATTATGCATGCATGATTATGTCATCTGTTGTATAACAGGAAGTGTTTTTAAAGCACAGGAAGATGATGTAACTTTCAGTTCTGAAGAAGTTCCTTACATTATGGAATGAAAGTGCTGTTGATTAAACTTTGTGATACTAGTCTGGACCAGTGTTCGTTTATTCCTTTGGATTTTTGGTACATTTGTTTTTAGAAATGTATCTGTTATTGAGTGGCAGACGGAGATGGGAGGTGTATGTAGTCTGCCAGCATCAGGGAAGAGGAAAGGAAAATAGGAGACAGTAGTCTGATGACAGACGAGTGGAGACTGAATAGCTTAAGAACATCGATTCAGCTGTAATTTAGAAAAAAAAATAGCTCAGAACAGTGATACAGCTGAAATTAGAATAAGATGCAGGTAAAAGGCAGATGGAAGTATGAAAGAGATGCAAGTTAAGAGGAGTAAATAAAAAAAAAAAAAAAGAAACAGGTATAAATGGCAGAAAGTTCCTACAGCAGTGGTGGGTGTTTAGATTTGTTTTTGGTGTTGAGGCAGGAGTTTAGGTGGGGTAGAGAAGGAGTGCAGCCAACTGTCGGAGAGGTATTGCTTTAGCAGAGTTTTAAAGGATTTTGCATTTTCAGTTTGTTTGATAGCTAGTGGGATTTAGTTTAAGATGTTTTGAGAGGTAACAGGAATACAGCGATTCTCCTGCAGAAGTTTTTGATTTGGTAGCTCAGAGGAGCGTAGTGATCTACTTGGGTTACATAGCTGGGGAACGTTATTTACCCTTGGACACTTATCAAGATGATTGCCGTAATTCCTGCTCTGGTTTACTGTGGTGGTAATATTAAGATGGGCTGCTGCAGTGCTGAAGTGAGGACAGAAAACGTGCAGAGTTGGGGAGAGTAGGTTCATGTCAGTAATACAACTAAGGACTTGTGTTTGTATAAGTTTCTGTAAAACCTTTCGCACAGGGGATAAGATGGCTATAGGTCTGCAATTGGAAATGCTAATGCACTACCCTCCTTCACACAGTGGTAAAACATATGATTTTTTCCATAAGGTGGGGACACAGCTTTTTTATGGAGTTGTTTAGTAGGGTAGAAATTGGGTAAGCCAAGGCTTCAGCTCTCATTTGATATATTCAGTCAGTAAGTTGTCAGGTGCTAGAGTTTTTAGTTTCTGGAGTAGCTTCTTAACATTAGATGTGGGAAGAAATTGGAATAATAAGTGTTTTTAGTTATTTTTTCTGTTTCATTGTTTCTTGGGGGAATAAAGAGACTTGGGGATGAGAGGATAACAAGTGAGGTTGCAGTTTGACTTAAACTCATTGGTGATGCTGGTATTTCAGTTATTTTGGGTTGGGGTGGGTTGTGTAGCCTGGTCAGGGTTTAGTAAGAGGTTTACTGCTGACCAAAATGTTTTAGGGGTTGTACCGGTTTCAGTTTTGCAGCTTAGTAGGGAAAATCCTTTTATCATATTTAATCTTATTTTTAGTGATATTTCTACGTTGTCTGTACAGCTGGTGACTGACTGGCTATGTTGCTTCGATGATTTCTAAACTTTAGTCATGATTTTTCATTAGTGCTGCGGTGGTGGTGCTGCGGTAGCGTTGTCGCCTCACAGTTAGACGTTGCCCGTTCGATTCCAGTTAGAGTGTCTGCTGTGTGGCGACATGCGTGAATGGGCGTTCCTTCGCTGAAAGTTGTGCGTTAGGCCCAGCAAGCCAGCACGTAAAAAAAAAAAAAAAAAAAATACTGCCAATCATTAGCGGACCAGAGTTTCGCTGTGGCGACCCCTAACCGGGAAAAGCCAAAAGACACAAACAAAGTCATGATTTTTCATTAGCTGTTTAATCTCCTTAAACAGCCATGGTACAGGGTTAGTTTTAATTATTTTCTGCTCTGATGAGAGCATGTCTTTTTAATACTTTGGTGAATACAGAGTTAGAAAGGGTGACAGCTTCATTAAGGATGACTGTTTCTAGCAATTTCCGGCTGAAAGCTTTTACTTCAGAGTTGAAAGAGTCAGCACTGAAGGGGGAAAAGGTTGTGTGCATTGTTATAACGGTGCTGTTTTTGCACAGGCATATGGTTTCTTATGGCAAAATTAGGGTTATGGTCACTTAAGGAACCTGGAAGTGTAAGGTTGTTAATATATTTTTTGGGGTGTTAGAGAGTATCCAGTCAATAAAAAGTTGCTTTGTTTCTTGGTTTGTTGTGTCTGATAGGGGTGGAGATTAGTTGAGAGAAACCATACAGATTTATGGCATTGGAGACAGAATCTGAATATATGGTTTGCCATAAAGTCACCTAATATAACTGTTTCTTATGAGATGTTAGCTGATGTCCAGGACAGAAATTCTTCTGTGGTATCTTCTGTTACTGTTAGTGGGATTTGTATATTCCTAGTATACACAGACTTTTGTGTTTGCTTACTTGTAAGGAAGATAACAGTATCTCTGCATTGCTTATTGTATGGCTATTGATGTAGGAGATGGCACGGTTGAGATGATTTTTGCAGATGGTGGCTACAGTGCCACTTTTTTTTTTAGTGCGGGCATGTCTTAATACGTCATAACCTGGTGGTACAATCATCTCAACTTTGATTTCTTGCTTTAGCCAGGCTTCTGTGACTGCTAGGATGTCCAGATAGTTTGCAGTTATCCAGGTATGGGCATCTGCCAATTCATTGCAAATTCTTCTTTGGTTAATAACACAGAAGAATATGCCCGACAGTTTACTAGGAGGTTGGTTACTTGTACGGGAATGAGAGGTTTGGGTGAGGTTGTGTAGAGTTATGGGGGCAGGGTTTTGGAGAGATGTCACTGTATATGTGATGTTGCCAGAAGAGATGGGAGTAATTGTCACACCAGTTCAGTTTAGAAGTTTCGTCTTAGATTAGATTTACCTGGTGATAGGCTGTGAGTAGCACTTTAAGTTTTCAACAGGTGGAGAGTTTCTGTTTTGAGTAAACTGGGGGATATAGTGAAACTGGTGTGACAGGAATTTGGGAGAAGTATTTCTGTGTAATGGGTTGTTTATGACAAGCAATGAGTGCGTTCATAGCAGGTGATGTAAGCAAGAATTGAATGTGCTATTATAACAGACCATTGAGTAATCATTTTGTTGGGAATGAGGAAAACAATCAGTAACAAGCTGGTAAAGGTGCAGTTTAATTATAATAAGGAAAAACAGATTAGTTGTTATAGTACAAAGAATATTTAAGAAAATAGTTGTTTTAGCAGAGACAGCTTACTTCAGAAAACAGATGCTAGCAGTAATGGGTTTGTTTTTTGCATGGAGTTACTGTAAAGGCTGACAAATACCGAACAGTGACAACTAAGAAGGGTTGTTATTTAGTTATTGTACATGTTCAGGATTAGGTGCGAATAAAGTTTGTGAAGATATGATTAGCCTGTGGGGATGGATGAGATGGATTTATGGAGTATTGCTTTAAAGATTGAAAAGAGTGGGCGGTGTATTTAGGGGGTAAGTAGTTTGGATAGGTTGATGATTCAGGTGGGAGGAGACAACTGCCTTGAAATGTAGAGTAAGAGAGTAAGTGGGGGTTGGGTAGGGGAGCACAGTGAGCCCAGGCATTAGCAAGGGTGAAGAGAGCAGGATACACCCCACTGTACTTACTAACACTACCAAAAAAAATCAGCAGAGCCTGAGATGAGTTGCAAATTGTCCTTTCGCTGGGTTTGCAAGCAGAAACAAGTAACAAGCAAGTCTGAAGGGGACTTGGAAATTTAAAGATGCATACAAGTATAACAGCAGCTGCAGACTGGATTGAAAGAATAAATAAAATAGTAGAGGGGATGGATGTAAACAGTTAGCTAAGGGAATTAGTGTTATCCTTTACCCTACACAGAGTATTGTTGATCGGCATTTCCATCTGTGCATCTGCTAGTATATACTGCAGACCATCTAAAAGTTTTTACTATGAACAATCCACATACAGAACAAATGTTTGCAAACATATAGTGCATTACTATGTAGTGGGTTACAGTCACTTGCCTGGCAGATGACTGATTCTCTAGTTCAGGAGCCGTGATGTTTTAGGAATGATTTGGTTGTGTACTGCTGCTAGGGCTACAGATGATATTATCATCTTATATTCAGGCAACATGGTTGTTTATAGGTCTGCACTTTTTCCCCTTACCATTAAATGACAACTTGAAACAGATCTGAATTCATTTAATAGCTGATTAGACTCACACCATCTTATCCTGAACTGTACATAAAGAAAAAAAAAAAAAAAAAGTTGTTTTTAAGATTTATGTCCAAAACTCTCACCTAATGTCACTTTGACTCTGGGTTCCTGACAGAACAATGAATGCTTGAAATGTCAAATGGCATATGGTCGACACCATACGAGTGACATTTCAAGAGTTCGAAGGTTGAATTTAACGGCGCCGTATGGTGCAGAATGGGCGAATTTCCCTTTTCTGCACTGAAGTGCAGTCTCAGAGTTGGTATATTTAAGTAGGGGGGGGTGCAACGTTAAGGTATGTTTTTCTTTTTTTTTTATTATATATTCGGTCTTTCAAACTTCGAACATATGGTATTCAAAGTTTTGAAAGTTCAAATATATAACATAGACCCTTGACTCTTTCTCTTTCTTGTAGACAAGAAACTTTTCTAAAACTTTTAATCACAGTATTGCTTCCATTTTATCTGCCATGTTCTCAGTAATTCTGAAGTTTCCACTCTGCTTTCTGGTACTAATAAGCTAAAAGATAGTGTCAACTCACATCTCAACCTTCCAGAAAGCATATTTCTGTATTTTAATAATGCAACAGGAATGTTCATCTCCTCTGACATAATTAAATTTCTGTATCATATTTTTCAGATATTTGCAGCATACATTCCACTTGACTGTGAATATCTTGCATACAAGACACAGGCAAAAATGTGAGGTTTTGAGAAGAATTTGAATTTTTAACTGACAAACTGCATGCAATTGCAACTTGCTCAGGTATTTAATGTTTTGCAATGACGGAGTTACGCACACTTATGAGACGGCTATTGTAGCTTTAATTGCACTCCTACTTACAGCCAAGATAGTTACAAAATCTATGAAGGTATCACTTTCTCTTTCTGATTAAAATGCACGCTACATAATGAACAGCTTTGTCCAATTTTATCCCTCTAAACAACAGCCCTTTAATCCGCAACAGTTCTTCCCTGGAGATAACTGGCTAAATAAATTATTAGGTATACGCACTTTGCATTACCAGGCATGCCACATTATAGTTTCTCATAACAGTTGCATTTCTGTAGTCTTTCAATACCTGTAGTTTCTCAGGACTTAATGGATTTTGTGTCACAACCAAAGAACATACAAACCTGCTTCCAGCAAATCTTATTTAGATCCTTCCTGCTCCATAGCAATGTGCATCATTCTAACTAGCCCACACTGCAATTCAGAACTGCATTTCTGCAGTCAGCAACATAATCTGCAGTCTTATAAGTGCTTACGCAATAATATTTAAAACAGGCTTTGCAAAAGCTTAAACCCTAACTCATGTTTCCTATTCACACATGAATGGAATTTGTGACATCCAAAATTATACCTACATTCTTTCTCGTTCTGTACATATCTAATTTGGGTATCCTGGTGTACCGCCTTGCACAGTAATGTTCGTAACCTCTTTTAGCTTGCATTCACTTGAAACATGACAAGTAGTGTTACATCAAAATATTAAGTATTGGTTCAGTACTAACTAGATGCAGATCAAAATTCTTAGTTTGTTCCTCACTTCAATTTCAGCCTGTTCATCTCCATTACCTTACATCCACACTTACATCTGAGAAGTGAGCTATGTTCATAGACAGGTATTACACCATGCCTAAAAAACACATTATTTGTATTTATGTATCCTTTACTGACCAGGTTAGTCCCACTAGGCACGTGTACTCTTTCAGGGCAGACCCGAGGTGGTATTTATACTACTAGGAGAAACCTAGCCAGGGCATTGAGGAATTTCCCCTTCTCTTTTTCATTGGTACCATGTGATCTTTTACATCCACCTGAGCTACCACTAACTTAGGCAGATTAACATTTCATCTGAAGGACGATGACACACTCAGGAGTTCAGCACTGCAGTTTCAGCTATCGATCTACTTAATGTGGGAATAGAACCCAAAGCCTGCCCCAAAGGTGAGTATGCCACCTGTTGTGCCACTAACATTAATGAAAGCTTGTCTGCTGGAATCTATATATTTACAGCAGGACATAGCTAGCCTGCATCTGGCTACAGTCCATAAGTACTTCAGGGGGTGGCATACCAGACAGACATTTTGTTTTATTCACTTTTAAACTTTGTGACCTTAGTCTGTTGAGTACCTTAATCAGTCTGTTATTATTAAGTACCCAAGACCAAAATTTCATAAATTATATTTCCAACTCCCTCCCAACCTTTGATTTTAACAGAGCTGAGGAAATAAGGCAAAAAATATATATATACATATATATATATATATATATATATATATATATATATATATATATAGCGAGAGAGAGTGAGACAGAAATATTTAGATAGATACATATATAGATGCATCGAGATGACAGATAAATCAGTGTTCCCACAAGTAAGGGAACATATCTTTTAAAGTTTATGATGGCTAAAAATGTATCACTACAGTTCTCATTTTATCTTGATTTAATTTATAACTTGATAACATTCCAGAAGCTAACAGTTTCTCTCAGAGAGGCTGAATTGGTTGCTCAGGATCACACAAATAGACTAGAAAATCATACGCATAAAGAGAAACCGTACTTCTCTCCCCTTTGCAATTATATCCTGTTGTCTCACTGGCCTACAACGTGATTGTCAAGGGTTACAAATAAAGTGCAAATAGCAAAGTAGACAAAGGACAGCCATGTTGTGTCCCTGCTGTAAGCTGGAATGGTTCAATAAAACACTTTCTATTCTCACCCTTGTTCTGAAGTTCACATACATTTCTTGCGCAAAGGCTAGGAAGGACTACCTCCAAACCTCTGCAAAGTTGCAAACAGTTCTGTTCTACTCTGTCAAAAGCTTTTTCTGCACCAACAGTATATATCAAAAGGGGCATATCAGCAATATTAGACTCTTCTGTTGACAGCATACTTTTAGTTTTACTGTCAAAGGTTAGCCTACCTTGTATAAATTCTTTCAGATCATAATGTACTCACCCTGGGAAACTAGCATTAAAAATGTTACAGTCTGAACTCCTGGTCCCCTCCCTTGTTAGAAATCCACTATAAATGCATAAAATCACTTAATTTCAACCCTAAAGCCCTTTCTTTCCTTAATAAGAAGATCCTGAAAACTTATAAAATGGTGACTCCTATAAAAATTTACATAAGTAGATTGCAGAAACTATTTTAAATCACTGAATCTATTTGAGGCTTTTGTTACATTACAACCAAGGCACCTCAATCCAAATTTAAAATGTAATAACAATGTTGGACCTAAATAACTTTCCCTTACTAAAAGATAACCGTGTGATTGACTTTTATCCTCTGCGTAACTATACCTTGGCGAAGATGAGATCCACTTTAAACCTACCTAAGAGTTACAGTATCATTCTCAAACAGATTAAAGAAATGTGCTCTAATTATATATTCAACAGTAACATAATACAGAATGATATAGAAATCTGTAGATCTCTTTGGAAATTAATGTTGCTAAAGAAGAAAATGGTTTCAAACACATACAAACTAATTGTATCGATTAATCATCAAAACGACATACTATTTTCCAATTACTGGTCTAAGCAGAACCCATCAATCACTACCAAAATGAAACAATCCATACATTTGACAACTAAGCTAATCCTCAGAAAACCCGCCTACATGCACCTTATGATACTTAATGCATACCTTACACCCACAGTTTTAAATAAATTCAACCCTTCAATCTGACCACGATGTCCATATTGTGAATCAAAAAGGCCAACCTCCTGCATATTTTCTGGAGCTGCAAATGTGTCTGTAGGCTCTAGAATTCCCTTAAAGCTCAGTTACAAAAAATGGGGTATGAAAAATCAACCCTCTCTTAGAATTTACCATGTTACACATCCCTCCCTCTGGTTTGACTAAATTCCAAACACGCATCTTGATCATACTTTTCTATTTTAATCAAACTATATATTACTTTAAATTGGATAGACATATCATCGATTACACGGGAGGGGTTTAGACAAATGGCAATTAAGTATCTTACAGCTCACAAACTTCTGATATCTAATAAGAAAAGATACCTACAATATGTTGAGTTCTGGAATGCACTATTTAAACTTATTTTACAATAATTATTTACCCCTAGTAACCTTACTAAAGATACTTTCCTACGCTTTTTGTTCCCTTTTTATCTTTCCTGCCGGTGTTACTAGCTTTTTCGTCTCTAATTTAAAGTGATGATACCCATATGGGTAGTCAAGGTACATTGATTTGGTAATCTTCCCTTCTATACTCACTTATCTCTCTCATTTACCTAGTTTCCATTTTCAACATTGAAGTATAAAGAAGATTACACGCTTTAAGATAAATGGCATTTGCATAAATAACTGTATTATAGTTACCCATGGTTTAAAATGTTATTTCTAACTCCATTTGTTACTGATGTTATTGTCTGATTTTGAATATATTGTCCTATTGCATAAAATCAATAAAGATTATGGAAAAAAAGGTTACAGTCCGTGTTTAATATTCATATTTGCTGGTAGGAGGAAGGATGTCTATAGATCAGAGTGCATGTGCCGTGTCTTTAAGAAGCATGTCAAAGACATAGCATATGCATGTATAAATGTCAGGTACATGCCATTCCTATTGCTATTTTGAAAGTGCATCCAGAGAGTAAGCATGTATGATTCCAGCAGTTAGTTTGTATACAAGTTACTTAAGTTAAAGTCAGTAAACTTCTAACGTGATGTTTTTGTATAAAATAAAGCTGCTTGAACAGAACCCATGAAGACTCTTATGTTGTGGATAAAGTAGGAGAGTGACATGGTGTCAGATCCGGGATCACAGAGAATAATATTTGGAGCCATGAGGTGCAGAGATGACAGTGACGGTAAACTAAGAAACGAGCATGGAAACGAGCCAGAAAAGAATCAAAGGGAATGAGAATTCGCACAAACTACTAATTTTATAAAAAAAACGAAAACAGAGCATTACAAGGGCGCAAAGCACATTATTAAACAAGCAGGAGGCACAAAAGGTTTATTAACTAAGGGAAATTTTTAAAATAATGACATTTGACAAAATGATTATCAGAAAAGCAAAACAAGTATGTTTAAAGCAAAATGGGCACAAGAAAAGTATAAGGGGCATGAAAAGAAATTAAACGAGCAAAACGAATATAAAAAGGGCACATTAAGCATAAATACAGCAAGGCAACTGCATGTTTTTTGGCAAACTGCTGTATTTTGGCATAACTACGACTTCGTATTGTATCAAGGGCATAACTAAAATTATTCAAAGTATCTCAAAGTGTGTAAAAGTGCTTAAAATGTGTGCTTATTACTGTGTATGTATTCCGAAGAGTTTATTTGTACGTAAAGTGCAACTATTTCATGAATTACAGTCAAAGTATAGCCATTTCGAAAAGCTTCTTGTGCTGGGTACAATGTAAAGAGTTGCCTAGCAAGGTACAACCATTTTGGGGAAATTTCAGTATGCTGTGTATAGTTTATTCGCAAAGTGCAATTACTTTGAAATGTTATTAACTGTGAGCTTCTCTTGCCCAGTTCATTCGCATCATGAAGTTATTTGAAATGTTTCTTAAAATGATGATAAATTACTTTTGCAATACAGTAACTTCAAGAGTATTACAGTGCCCAAGAGAAACTTATTTCACAAAGTTCAGTTATACAGAAGCTTGTTGTGCTATTGGGCAAAGTTACAAATACTGGCTTAAATTTCTGGCATATGTGCGTGTGTTCATGCTTATTTGCAAAGCCCTTCACTGGCATGTGTTAATATGGCAGATGGATTTTGAAAGCCCTTAACACTTGTATTTGATCAGAATATTGCAGAGAATTGGAGAATACGTATTAGTTGCAGAGTCCCTTACATATTTAACACTACACTAACTTCCTCACCATCCCTGTTATAAGATTCCCAGGTGGTTGATTTTTACCTCTAGTACCCACTAACTTAACATGTTTTTCAAACGAATCCCTGTAAAGGAGAGTCTCTATTTGTAGTCTTTCTACTCATTGACCCCACAGCACCAACTACATTTTCCTGCCCATCCCTCTCTCTCGTATCATTCATCTGTTGTACAGGTAGCATAGGTTCATAGGTTGGTACTACGCAATTGGCCCTAGGGCCTATACAAGCCTAGCCATAACAATTCTCTGGATATTTCTTCCCACAATATTTACCTCCCTGGATCCCTGTCTAGCAGGGTGACTGACATGATCCCCGGGGTGAATTTCCTATCCAATCGTCAAGGTTCCTTTTGAAGAGGGCCAAGGAGGCACTCTGCTTCACATGTATGGGCAGTCTATTCCATAGTATGGGGAGTCTCTGGGTCAGGAACCTATCCCTCCAGCATGTTTTGTTCATTGTGATGACAAGGTTTAGATCCCTAGAGCATGTGGCTCTGAGGGATTGGGATTTCTTTAAGTGGAGCATGACCAACAACTCAGGGTTTGACATGGCTTTATATGTTAAGCAGAGCTCACCTCTGAGTAGACGATATGCCACAGAGTACAGCTAGAGTTTTTTTAGATGGTCAGCATAGGGCATCTTTAGGCCTGTGATTCTTTTAGTGAGGTACTTCTGCAGCCTTTCCAGCTGTTGCAGATGTCTTGTAAGGTACATACCAAACGGGGCGTTGTATTCTATAGTACATTAAGTTTGTATAGTTCCCCGTACTAGTCCTTTCTAACCTATTTACTAATCTTTTTTGTCTATTTTTCAGTAAATTTCAATAAAAACTCACCTCTCCTCTAAGACCTTCAGCCTGACTCTTGGACTTCCCCCAGAGCAAGAGTACAGTGCCAACACGATATACAGCTGAATCAAGCCTGCACAGTACATTTTCTCACTACAAGGATCAGCGATAACATTCAAATAAAGACTGAATATATTTGTACCTCCTATCTAATTAAAATGTAGCTAGCATATACTACATATTGTAGGGCCTGCACACTACTGAGGTCTCTTTGCCACATATTTTTCCTTCCACTTTTCTATCACAATCTTTGCTCCACTCTGTGACTTATTCCCTGTTCCTTTCTGATACTATCCTTTCCCACAATCACTAAAACCGGTCTTTTCCCCTCTCCTCCTTCTACCTGCTCCCTCACTTTCACTCACCATTATCTGAATTCCCTGGCCCAACAACTTTCTAAACTAAAACAGATAAGCTTATCTACTAAGGAGTGCACATACTGACCTTCACTATTCAGTGACACACTGATTGTTTTTTGTTTGTCACTCGGACAGGACAGCCTGTGGGGCCTCAACCTGGTCTGTTCACCCTCCACTCCGGGCTCACTATGCTCCCCTACCCTACCCCCAATTCCCACACCCCCCACTATACATACATTTATACTTAACTACAGCCACACCTTCCAGCCTACACCAAATCCCAACCAACCCAATCACACTTCCTACTAACATCAGTTACATCCCTGTACTGCACAATAGCCCAGACCACACATAGCACAATTCTTACATTCCATACCTGCAAATTTTTATATATATATTTGTCCCCACTCAAAACATCTTTAAAACTAACTCTACTCCTTTTTACCTCCTGTCTACTGCTACTCCTGTTATACAGCCTCTCCTCATACAATACTCCTCTCTAATATTCTACTCCCCCCACCCTGGCATACCTCTACATATCCAACACCACACAATTCTCAACATTTTCTTATAGCTCCAACCCTCTTCTTCAACACTAATACAGACTATCACTCACTTAAACTCCTTCCTCAGCTTACTAAATCTCCAACCTCCCTTAGATTCAATAAGCTCCTATACAAACTCTCTAAACTCCCTCATCACATAACTAAATAATTAAAACTTGCAGGAGACATCCATCCCAATCCTGGTCCAAACACAACCCATGATTCACTACCCTTTTCATCTCAATTTAATCTTGCTCTACTCCACCAAAGAAACAAATCATCCCTCCTCCTCAACATAAATGTAAGAAATACAGTTAATAAAACTCACAACTTACATGCACCTCTACCTCACTATTCCCCTGAAATAATTACTTTAACAGAAACATGGCTTAAGCCAGATATCAACAGTAAGGAAATCACTGCGCCAGGCTACAATATCTTACAGAAAGATAGAATAAACAAAAAAGGGGTAGGTGTGGCTATCTTATATAAACACCGCCCAACTCTTGACCTCCTGGACTACACCATCCCAGATATAGCAAATGCTGAAGTAATTCTAACCAAATTAACCATTAACTCCAACAAACATCTTAATATCATAGGTGGTTACATTCCACCTGGCAATAACATTGCCACTCTTGAAAACCTACTAAAAGGGTGCTCCACATTTCTTCCTCAAGAGACCATCCTCATGGGGGACTTTAACATTGATTGGCTACTCTGTTCCTCCCCAACTCCTACAACTCACATAAACCTGTACAGCTTTGTACAAGTCATCACATCTCTCACTAGGGCCAATAAAACCTCTAAATGTCAAATCCGTACTTGACTGGATTCTTATTAACTCTGCCCATATAACATCCTACTCAGGCTGCCTCCCTGACAACCTGAGCAACCACAGCCCAACCTTTCTCCTAAGACACCACAACCACTCAGTAAATCAAACCTCCTTCTGTTCAATCAGAAACAAAAAAGGTTTCAATCCCAATAATTTTAACTCTGCCCTAAAAAACTGTTCCTGGGAACACCTCAAACAACTGCCCTTGGATGAGGCAATACATTCCTTTAACAAAACCTTCCTCGACATACTCAGCACCCATGCACCAGCTAGAATTATTAGAGTTAAATCCAATTACACACTCTGGTTAACCAAAGAAACCAGATCCTTACTCAAAGCTAGAGATAAGGCCTGGTCACAATTCCGTAAGAACAAAACCAGCACTACCAAACATTTCCTTGAACTTCATAACAAAGCTAAAAAACTAATAAAAGCTAATAAATCTAACTACTACTACTACTACAATATTCAAACCAAACATCAGAATAATCCACAAAAGTTCTGGGCTGCAATTAATAATTTACTGCAACCAGGTAAATCTTCCACTCTCACTCCAAAAACAGCTAACAACTATGATAATATGGCAACCCAATTCAACACTTATGTCACTGAATCCATTCAAACTATAGCCAACAACCAGCCCAGGTCCAGTCCCACCAAACCATAATATGCCCCCACAAAACACTACCAGCCAATTCAAGTTAAATCCACTCCCCATCCACTACATCAAAAAACATCAGAAAAAAACTAAAACCAACCACTCTAGCTGCCGACAATCTCCCTGCAGATTATTGACAAACTGCAGCAGAATCTATTTCCTACCCTATAGCCATACTCATAAATAGAGCAATAACTGAAGCATATGTCCCCATTATCTGGAAAATATCTCCCATACTACTACTACACAAATATGGTAGCTCCTGTGAACTAAATAATTATCACCCCACTGCCATTCTCTCACCCCTGTCTAAAATCCTTGAAAGAGTAGTACACACCCAACTCATGGAATACCTCCTCTCACACAATCTCCTATCTCATACCCAGCATGGTTTTTGTCCTGCACATAGTACCACAACAACCCTATTGTCCTTTACAAATAAAGTCAACCAACGCAGAAGCAACTTCCAATGTTCCTTGATTTGTCAACCACAGCAAACTCAGAGTCCTTTCCTCCATTAACCTCAGCCATACTACTATCTGGTTTCAAAGCTACTTAGCATATCATCAACAAGCTGTCCATTGGCAACAAACCCTCTCACACCTCCTCCCAGTCACCACAGGGGTCCCACAAGGTTCCATCCTTGGACCCCTTCTATTTTCTCTGTACACAATCAACTTCACACTGCCACTCCCCATGCGACCTTAATCCAATACGCCAATGACTCCACTTTGATCTGCTCATCTTTTTCCCTCAACAACCTTCAATCCATTACCCAAGACTCTTTATCATCTGTAGAAACCTAACAGACTTCCACCTTATACTAAACTTCTGCTCTTCTGGCCATCCAAGAATACCTCTCCCTCTGTAGCCTTCCACATCTTCTCCAAAAACAAAATGATCAGTCCAACTCCCCATACCAAAAAGCTAGGAGTTGTAATTGATAATAACCTGAAATTCGATCTCCATATAGACCAAAGTATACAAGAAACTAGGCCTCCCATACAGGAACAATCAGTTTCTAACAAGTAGTACAAAAGTCACAATTGCCAGGACACACCTTCTATCAACAATCCTATATGCATCTCCAGTCTTAACCAATCTCCGCAAAACAGACCTTGCCAAACTTGAAACTTTTTATAATAAATCTCCAAATTCACCACCAATGCTTCCTACAAGTCTCATCGTTGTCTATCCCTCAAGAAACTCGAATGCCTTGAACTCCCTCACCTCCTACACATTAATCAACTAATCTTAGCTTATAAAATCCTCCACCACCCTGAAAACACCCCAGCCCTCAAAGACATCATTCAACCCTATTCTGCTTCAAAACCCCTCCGCTCTATCAATAAACTTCTTCAAGTCACCAAAGCTAAACACTCAGCTGGTGAATCTCTTTTCTCCAACTACACTTCCAAACTTTGGAACAACCTACCAAACTCTCTGGTTAACATTCCTTCAACTGTACAGTTTAGAAAACTCCTAAAAACCCACCTTGCAAACTCGCATCTATACCATCTTATCGAAATGTTACTACATCGAATCACTAAACATCGGCCTCTAGTGATTGATGTAGTAAAACACTGAATAACGTTAAAAAAACAAACAAAAATAAAAACTAACTAGCGTAGGCAGGGGGGTAAGCCCCCCTGCACCCCCCAACCCCCTACTTAAATATTCCAACTCCGAGACTGCACTACATTGAGGTAAACGGAAATCTCCCCCTATGGAGATTTCCGTTTACCTGCACGATGTTCTGCACTTTCGATGTTGTGCTGCCGACAATATCAGCTCCGATACTGTCGGCTTTCAACATCGTGAAGTAGACCCACAAACTCTTGGTTCTGTTCCTGTAGCTCCCCAGGATAAGCTACTTCCCTACCCCAACATAGACTGGGGCACCTGTTCCTCAGAATCCCCAACCACCCATATTAACCTACATGCATTTACACAAATTATATCCACCCCTACCAGGATAGGTAAACCCAATCAAAAAAGTATACTTGACTGGGTTCTCATAAATAGTCACCCCCAACTGTACACCTCTGGTACCTTCCTTGATGGCCTAAGCGATCACCTTCTCACATATGTAATTAAGCACAAAACCATTAATTCCCAACAACCCTTACTCAGAAAGGTTAGAAACAATAAAAACTTTGACCCTGCCAAATTCCAACAAGAACTAAACTCATGTAATTGGTCAATTCTAAAACACCTCCCCTTAGAGGAAGCAGTAGCATACTTTAACAACAAATTCCTTGAGATCCTTGATTTGCATGCACCTGTTCATTCAAAGAGAACAAAGGCAAATACTGCACCATGGCTTTCTAAAGAGTCTAAACTCAAAATTACCCTTAGAAACAAAGCATGGGCTTTATGGCATTCTTCTAAAGACCCTCAAGATCACATTAAATACAGGCAATCCAGGAACGAAACCAAAAAATCAATTTTACAAGACAAAAAACAATACTACTGTAATTTACAGACAGTAAATCAAAATAACCCTCAGAAGTTTTGGGCAGGTTTAAATAATCTACTACATCCTGGACAAACTTCAACCCCAATCCCTGCTGCTACTATTGATAAAACCCCTGAAGATGTTTCTGATAGTTTTAACCAATTCTTTACTGAGACAATTCAAGCCCTAGCTAGCCAACTACCTCCTAGCTCCCCTGGTCCTGAAAGTAGCACCCCTAGAAACCTACTCGGGTTCAGCTTCCAACCAGTCACCACTTCACTTATCCGAACCTTGATCAAAAAATTAAAACCCACTACACATTCTGCTAATCAACTCCCTGCCGAGTACCTACAAAAATCAGCTGATGCTATTGCTTACCCCATCTCAATACTAATCAATCGAACCATAGTAGAAGCTAAAATTCCCACCATCTGGAAAATATCCTATGTAATCCCACTTCACAAAGAAGGCAGCTCTACTGAATTCTCCAATTATAGGCCAAAAGCTATACTCTCTCCACTTGCAAAGATTATGGAAAAATGTATTTAGAGACAACTCATGCACCACCTAATCCAGAATCACCTTATGGCAGACACTCAGCATGGCTTCCGTCCTCATCACAGCACTACTTCAGCCCTCCTAGCCTTTACCAACACCATAAACCATAATCGCAACAATAATTATATATCCTCAGCCCTCTTCTTCGATCTTTCCAAGGCATTCAATATGGTTGATCATCAACTTTTAATCCACACCCTGCAAACATTCTGTCTACATACTGGAGCCCTTCAGTGGTTTCAATCCTACCTGAATGGTCGACAGCAGGCTGTCCTCTGGTAGATCAAACTCTCTAACCTTCTACCTAACACCCTTGGAGTACCACAAGGCTCTATACTAGGGCCCTTGCTGTTCTCCATCTTCATTAACGACCTTTATACTGTCATCCCAAAAGTCAGCTGTATCCAATATGCTGATGACTCTACTCTGATTTGCTCAGCCACATCTCCAGTAGAGTTATGGTCAGCTACCCAGACCACCTTTAATACAATAAAAAACTGGCTTTCTGAACATCGTCTGATCCTAAATCCCAAAAAAACTAAAATGCTGTTATTTTCACCAACACGTAGGTCTACCACTTTCACCTTTGCCATAAAATCAAATGATGGCACAATAATCTCCACTGACCCCTCTACAAAACTATTAGGTGTCATCATAGACAATAATCTAAAATTTGTCCTACATAATTTGTCCTACATGTTAACCAAACTATCAAAACCATCAATAAAAAACTAGGGTCACTTTACAGAATAAAAGCCTTCCTAAGCCCTCCAGCTAAAATTGCCATAGCTCGCTCTCACCTTCTTTCAACCATTCTGTATGCATCCCCTCTACTCTCGAATTTAAACAAGACTGTCCTTAACAAACTCTCAATTTGCTACAACCACATTGCCAGGTTTGCCACTGGGCTGCCTTTTAGGACACATCATTGCATCAATCTAAATCAGCTTGGGTGGCTTGAACTACCCAGCCTAATCCAGTATAACCAAATGATTATGGCCTATAAAATCCTCTATAATCCGGACAATACTCCTGCACTTAAAAATATTATCACCCCCTATAACAATCCTAGACCGCTTCGATCCTCTAAAACTACTAATTCAGACTAGCAAAATTAATAACACAGCCGGTGATTCTCTCTTTGCAAACTCTGTAAGTAGATCCTGGAACTCTCTTCCAACTGATATTACCTTACTTTCCACCTTAGGTCAATTTTAAACTAGACTCAAACATTTGTCACTTAACTGGCTATGTCAATGTATCAAGCCGGGCTAACTCTCTCTAGAATGTGTAAAAAATCTGTTAATCAGTTTACTGTGTAATTTAAATTTAATCCTGACTTGCGCTCAGGATTAACTGTAACCTGTGGAACTTGTTTAACTTGCTTACTTATGTAATCTCTGTAAATAGTCCGTTTGTAATATGTAATGCTGGTATTATGTAATGCTGGTATTATGTAATGCTGTATCTGCTTACCCTTGGAGCTTTTCTCCCCGGGCCTCTGCTGAAAATGGACATTCATCCAGTCAGACAAATGTAAAATAAAATAAAAAATAAATAAAATCCTGCCACTTTAACCTATTTCTATCCACTTTCCTTAACTGTATAGGACCATTTTTTGAAGCATGTATGACTTAACACTACCTCTTGTAAATAGTTATGACGACCACTATAACTGTCTAACCAAATGTCTCTGCTTATTTGATGTGGTCATTGTTTTTATATCTGTGACATTGATGTTACTACAAATGCTCTGTATATCTTATATTTTATATTTACAATGCTGCTATATTACCTACTGGTTTATTGTTACACTGTACATTATTACCTTTTCTTATTATGCTACTTAATTGACTTGGAGCTTTTCTTCCCAGGGCTCCACTGAAAAAGGACATATGTTCATAGAGGTTCATAGGTTCATAGAGGTTCATAGATTAGTACTAAGCTAACTGCCCTTGTGAGCCATTTTAAGCTTAGCCAATTATCCCTTGTGAGACTCAAACCCTGCACCTTCTGTTTGTAAGGCAAACACCTTAACCATTAGGCCACCCTCCCAACCCCATGTTCAGCTGGACTTTCCTGGTAAACAAATGTAAAATAAAATAAACAAATAAATATTTGACCAAGATTATAATATTTTTATACAAGCAGCTTATGCAGATAAAGATGCACGCACCAATCCATTAATTTTGCTAAACCTAGCTGGGTCAGAGGCCACAGAAAGAGAGCGTTCTTTTGTGTACGCGCCTGCAGTATATGAAGAAGAAGGTGAAAATCATCATATTGCTGCACAGGCTGAATCAAGAGAAGACCCAGAGTGTTTGAAGCGCAAGTTCAGAGAAATTGTAACCCCCTGAAAAATATTACATTAGAGAGGCATTTGTTTTACACGAGAGATCAGAAACCAGGGGAAACTTTTGCAGCTTATATAACTGACCTGAGAAGCAAAAGCTAAAACGTGTCGGTTTGATGACTTAAAAGATGAGTTAATAAAGGACAGATTTGTGTGTGGTACTAATAGTGCTGCTGCGAGAGAGCTCTTGCTTCGTGACAGTGATTTAATGTTGAGTAAAGACACAGACATTTGTCAGATCCATGAAGTGACAGAAAAACACACAAGTATGCTTGTGAGTGACAAGAGCATGGTTTCAGCAGGCTCCACAGCAAATGTAGATAGTATGCACCATGTGGCAAACAGAAGTAGGCCTAAGCACATGGCAGCCACAGCCCCTGCTGGATCACCAGGGAAACCACATAGCTTTCCAGCAAATTCTAAGACTAGTTCGGTTAAGGGAGCATCTGCAGTGCAGTACAGGCATGAATCAGCAAAACCCAAGTTCAGCTTTATTGTTAACTGTCGTACTTGTGGTGTAAATCATGAGTCTAAAAGAAATGCTAAGCATTTGGTCAGCAATGTCACAAGTGTAAAAAATGTAACCATTTTCAAATGTTTGCAAAGGTCCACAAAAAAGCAAGTTGATCAAGTAGAGATGCAGCAGTCCACTTTCTATATAGATGGTGTATTAGCACTTGGCAAAAGAGTTGATACAGTGAATTTATTGGCAAAGAGCAAAATGTTTTGTACTGTCTGGATCAATAGTAAATCCACAGCGCTTAAAATAGCCAGTGGTTCAAAGTGTAATGTTATATCAGCAGACACATTTCATAAAGTGAGAACTAATTAACAACTCAATGTGGCCAGTAGTGCAAAACTTGTTGCTTATGGAGGTGAAGAAATTTAGACCAAAGGCTGAGTGATTGGCCAAGAACTGTTACAACTTGTTATTCTATGTGGTCCGGAGACCAGTACAGTCTTTATTGGGTCTCAAACACAGCTTGAGAATGAATCTGCTTTCTTTTACCAAAGAAGTTCATCACATACGTGCATCTCCTAGTTCCAATTTTTCTGAAGGCATTTTCTCAGAGTATGCTGATGTTTTCAATAACAAGTTGGGCAAACATCCAGTTGTGTATTCCATGAAGTTAGATCCAGAGGTCACTCCAGTGGTCAGATCAGCAAGAAGAATTCCGATAGCTAAGCAGGATAAAGTTAAGGCTCAGCTGGATAAAATGGTGCAGAAAGGTGTAAGTTACAGAACCAACTGAATGGGTGTCTTCTATGGTAGCAGCTCACAAAAAAGGCTTAGATGAAATCAGAATATGCATTGACCCAAGAGATTTGAACAAAGCATTGAAGAGACCATATCATCTAATGAGCACAGTTTAAGAGGTTCTCAGTCCTAATACTGAATGCCACTGCTTTTTCTGTCTTGAATGCAAAAAGTTAATTTTGGCAAGTGATGCTTAATCGCAAATCCTCATTACTAATCATTTTTGATACCTCATTTAGCAGATACTGATTCCTTAGGATGCCATTTGGAATAGATTCTGCAAGTAAAGTCTTTCAGCATGCAAAGGAACTATTTTTTTCAGGTCATCCTTGTGCCTTTATACTAGATGATTTCCTAGTTGGAGGTAATAGTGAAGCAGAGCATGACAGTAACCTAAAGAGAGTTCTAGACAGAACATGTGAAGTAAACTTGAAGCTCAACTGTCTGAAGTGCAAATTCAGACTACCAGAAGTTACATATATAGGTCATTTATTTATCAGTACTGGCTTGAGACCAGACCCAACCAAGCAAGCAGCTACCTTTGAGATGTCAGTACCAGACAATAAACAACAGAAAAGCGAGCTGGAACACAATGAGAGCAGGCTAAAAACTGAAAATATTTAATAAAATCCAAGTAAAAGTAAGCGCTTTCGGCAGAAACAGTGTTCTGCCTTCATCAGACAAACATAAATCATTCAAATGGCACCTATTTTAAATAAGTTACAAATGATTTAACAATTCAAAAGCAAGTGCATTTTTCAATTAAGAAAAAAACATGGAAACCTTAAAACAGCAATATACTTTACATTGTTAAATACTAGTCATTGTTTTGTAGTAAACATAAAAAACACAGCAAATGAAGTTCGCTAAATGGAATAACCTTCAAGCAGTATGTGCAAATAAATTGTGCTGTGCTTAAAAATTAAAAATTAATATCAATGTGTTACCAGCAGCCTAGGTAAAAGAAAAAAAAATATATATATATATGTGTATATACAAATAGAATATTTATCTCATTGAACAAAATTAAATTGAATAAATCAAGAAATAAAATTACTCTCTATACAAAATTAGGACAATTCATTATTATACTAATAAATAAATAAATAAATAAATAGTTACATCAGTGAAGCTTAAGCTAATAAAAATCTCCAGTAGATAATTCAACTGCACACAGGGACAGGGAATAACTGGAATGTCAACACATGTGCTGTACCCAAAACTAAGGGACAATACAAACAACTCGAATAGTCACAAGGCAAGAGGTAATAGTAAATGTAGGCATAAGCACCAGTGATAGTTAAAAGGGGTTACCTATCATAAGAGAGCCATCTCAAAACACACTTAATGGAAAGGGCGTCATTAATACCAGGGGTAATGTGTGCTCTTGTACGAATCTGCCATAGTAGTTCATCTATTTCGAGACGAATTTGCCAAGGACCACCTCTGATGTCTGGGATAATCTGCTGTAAAATAATAAAACTAAAACGATGGTCGTTGTGTTCCATAATATGCCTAGCTAGGGCATTAGTGTGGTCTTGCTTGGCAGTGGCGTAAATATGTTCGTATACTCTAGTTTTAAACTTGCGTTCCGTTTTCCCAATATAGAACGCATAACAAAAATTACACAATGTTGCATAAATGACCGATTTAGTTTCACAATTATAGTGGTCCTTAACTTTATATTCCTTACCATTAATAGAAAAATGTGTTGCCACCTTAATGTGTCTACATTGGGCACAAAAGCCACATTTAAACATCCCTGATGGTCGATTTTTTGGCTTGTTCTTCTCCAAAATTGCTTTTAAATTATAGCCTCTCCTATAAGTGATTTTAGGCCTATCACCTAATACATTAAGAAGAGTTCCTTCATTTTTTATTATGTCCCAGTTTTTATTAATGATCCCCTTGATTAATTGATAATCTAAGGAGAAGGTATACAAAAAACTAGTACAGTACGTGTTGCCACTCTGCTTATTTGTCCTAAAATTTGGACTAATAGTAGAAATAACTTCTTTGTGATTATTAGGGTTATTAGTGTTATGATGACCAGTTAGAAGGGGAAAAATCAGCAAAAAAAGTTAAAGATGACATTTATGTCACTTTAACCCTCCTTGAGACAGTTTTAACGAATAACTACTTTACTTTTGAGAACAACTTTTATCTGCAAACCTCAGGGGTGGCCATGGGTTCGCCCTGCGGCAGTACATTTGCTAATGCTGTAATGGCGAATTGGGAGTCCACACTTCTATTTAAAGATGACTTATTCCAACAATATGTCACCTGGTACACTAGGTACCAGGATGACATATTTTGTATTTGGGAAGGAAACAAAGATCTCATACCTTCCTTTCTGGAAAGGATTACTAGTATGACTGACTTTTTAGAATTCACTTACACAGTTGATGACACCGAGATTAACTATTTGGACATTCTCCTTATCAAGGACACAATTAATCATAGGTTTAAAAGTGTCATCCACAGAAAACCCACATATTCTAACTCTTTGTTGCACTTCTCTAGTAACCACCCATACCACCAAAAGAGATCTGTGGTAAAAGGTCAGATTGTCAGGGCAGCACGTATGGTAACAGATGATACGGATTTTAACAGTGAATGTAACAAGTTAATGAGTATGTTTGAATCTAGGGGGTACCCAATCAACTTGTTAACTAGTATTATTTCGGAGGTATCACGTAAACATGAGGAAGGGTATTTTTTTCCCCTTCTAACTGGTCATCATAACACTAATAACCCTAATAATCACGAAGAAGTAATTTCTACTATTAGTCCAAATTTTAGGACAAATAAGCAGAGTGGCAACACGTACTGTACTAGTTTTTTGTATACCTTCTCCTTAGATTATCAATTAATCAAGGGGATCATTAATAAAAACTGGGGCATAATAAAAAATTAAGGAACTCTTCATAATGTATTAGGTGATAGGCCTAAAATCACTTATAGGAGAGGCTATAATTTAAAAGCAATTTTGGAGAAGAACAAGCCAAAAAGGGCATCAAATCGACCATCAGGGATGTTTAAATGTGGCTTTTGTGCCCAATGTAGACACATTAAGGTGGCAACACATTTTTCTATTAATGGTAAGGAATATAAAGTTAAGGACCACTATAATTGTGAAACTAAATTGGTCATTTATGCAGCATTGTGTAATTTTTGTAATGCGTTCTATATTGGGAAAACGGAACGCAAGTTTAAAAAGTACAGTTTTGTACCTACCATAAATGTAGATGTTCGAAGATCCACATTGCTGCAGTCCTAACACTTGGGTAGTCCGCTGTCCTCGGTCGGCCCGAATATCAGAGTATAAGGCTGACGTCGGTCAAGGCGCATTTGACTGACATCAGAACGTCAGGGTACAAATGCGCATGACCGACGTCATATCCTCAGTCTTTTCTTGCCCCAGATGTCAGAAGACCCTAAAAAGAAAGGTCAAAACCCATAGACAACAACCAAACAACCAACCAACCTAACACTAAAAATATGTACAATATATACAATATATACAATATACTTCAGATTGATAACCCAGCCCACACAACCGCCTCAAACTACAGAGGGGAAGGAGGGAGGGTAAATTGGACTGCAGCAATGTGGATCTTCGAACATCTACATTTATGGTAGGTACAAAACTGTACTATGTTCTTCATCTCACATTGCTGCAGTCCTAACACTTGGGTAGAATCCCAAAGCCGAGGTAAGGGAGGATGGCTAAACTATAATGAAGCAGGAGCTGCCAAAATGCCCTGCAACACAGCAGTGGCAAAACCAGCCCTGGATTTAGAGTACAGAGGAAGGTGGTAATGCCTAGAGAAAGTATGCACTGAACTCCAAGTAGCTGCCTCCAAAATATCCTTAGTTGCCACCCCCCTCAAAAAAGCTGTTGAAGTGGCAGTAGCCCTAGTGGAATGAGGCCTAATCCCAGCTGGAATCTCTTTGCCATGATGGGAATAACAGAAAGCAATGCAAGACCCAATCCACTTAGAAATAGTTTGTTTTGACACGGGCTTCCCTGAGAACACAAAGCAAAAGAAACAAATAACTGCTGAGATTGCCTGAACCCTTTAGATCTGTCCAAATAATATCGCAACTGCCTGTGTACATCTAAAGTGTGCAAAATCTTTTCCCCTTTATTTTGGGGATTTGCATAAAAAGTAGGCAAATGAATAGTTTGATTTAAAGCCACACTAGAAACCACTTTAGGCATAAAGGAAGGATTAGTACGTAAAGATACCCTATCCTTATGGAAAATTAAGAAAGGCTCAACTGCCATAAGGGCCTGCAATTCAGAAACCCTTCTTGCAGAGGTAATGGCCAACAAAAAAGCAGTCTTCCATGACAAATATTTCAACTCAGTAGTAGCTGCAGGCTCAAAAGGTTGTAGAGTGAGTTTCTCCAACACAAAATTGAGATCCCAAGCAGGAGTAGGAGCTCTTCGTGGGGGTCTTATATTCTTTGCCCCTCTAAGAAATTGCTTGAACAAAGGATGAGAAAACAATGGTGGGTCACAGTCGTAGTGAGCTGAAATTGCTGCAGCATGAACCTTAATAGAAGAGAAGGACAAACCTTTGTCCAGTAACTCAGTAAGATATTGAAGAGCCACACTTAAATTAGGCTCAGAAACATCCAAATCCTTTGCTGCACTCCAAAACAAAAATCTCTTCCATTTATCTGCGTACACTTTCCTTGTACTAGGCCTTCTAGCTTCCAAAATCACATTCAAAACTTGTTGTGGAAGATGAGACCCTCTATGGTTCAAAACAGAATATGCCAGGCTGTTAGGTGAAGAGAGTGAAGTTTGACATTGAGCAAATGACTGTCCTCCTGGGACAACAGGTGTGGAATCAAAGGCAAAGGCCATGGAGGCTTCCGTACTAGACTTCTCAGTAATGGGTACCAGTGCTGTCGAGGCCAATCTGGAGCTATCAAAATCATCCTTGGCTTGTCCTGTCTGACCTTCAGAAGTACCTTTGAGAGGAGAGGCAGAGGTGGAAAGGCATACACATGAAGATTTTTCCAACTGAAAGAAAGAGCATCCACTTTCCAAGCTGTGGGATGAAACCTTTTCGTGCAAAACTTTGGCAGCTGGTGGTTTAGTGGAGAAGCGAACAGATCTATGTCTGGAGTTCCCCATGACACTGTCAATTTCTGAAATACATGAAGATCCAGTTTCCACTTGTGGGGATCCATGATTTGTCTGCTTAACACATCTGCTAAGGAGTTCTGTGCTCCCGGCAGAAACCTTGCCTGAAGATTTAGTTGTAAACTGAGAGCAGTCTCCCACAAAATCATTGCTTGCCTGCATAGAGGATAAGAATGTGTTCCCCCTTGCTTGTTGATGTACCACATGACAGTTGTGTTGTCTGTTAGAATCAACACCTGCCCTGGAAGAAGTAAATCCTTGAAAGCTATTAATGCAAACTGGACTGCTAACATCTCCTTCAAGTTGATATGTAGATGTTGTAGTCTGGCAGGCCACTTGTCTTGTATCTACTTTCCATTTAGATGAGCTCCCCAAGCTTTGTCTGAGGCATCTGTCGTTAAAATCTGACTCGCCTCTGGCCGGGTCACAGAGAGTCCCTTGTTTAGGTGACATTCCTGAGCCCACCACAAAAATTCCTTTTGAATGCAAGGTATTATTTGAATGACAGTGTCCAGATCCTGGCAGTGCTGTGTCCATACATTTTTGAGATACCATTGCAGCTTCCTCATATGCAGTTTGGCATTGGGAAGCACCAGAATACAAGATGCCATGAACCCTAAGGCTTGAAGGACTGTCCTTGCAGTCAGCCCGGACTGAAGAGATAGTTGATGGAAGTAAAGGGAAAGATTCTTTTGTTTGTCCGGGGTCAAAAAGGCCATCTGGGATGCTGTATTCAGTCTTACACCCAGAAAGCACATGTCTTGAGAGGGTACTAGATTGGACTTTATTTCGTTCACAGAATACCCCAGGCATCTTAGCACTGCTATCACATATTCCAAATGATGAAGAAGCTCGTCCCTTCCTTGAGCCAGAATCAGGCAATCGTCCAAATAAGGATAGATTTGTATTCCTTTTAGCCTGAAGAAAGCTATCACTGGAGCCAGAACTTTCGTGAATACTCTGGGCGCAGTAGATAAGCCAAAGGGCAATGCAGACAACTGATAGTGAGAAGTCCCAGTCCGAAAACGCAGATACTTCCTGCAACTTAGTCTGATAGGAACATGGAGGTAAGCCTCCTTGAGATCCAAAGTTACCATCCAGTGATCCTTGCCCAGCAGAGGTAAAAGCTGTTGTAACGTCAACATTTTGAACTTGGGAATGTCCAGATAAGTGTTGAGGATAGATAAATCCAAAATTGGTCTCCACGTGTTCCCCTTTTTGGTACTAGGAACAGGCGAGAATAAAATCCTAGGCCCCTTTCTGGCATAGGAACCGGCTGTATGGCCCCTATTTGGAGTAACAGAGAAATTTGCTTGTGAGCCTCTATTCTTTGTTGAGGACGAATGTCTGGCATGCCTTTGAAAGGAGGCAAGGTATGGAAATAAAACCTGTAACCGTGGTGTATGATATCCAATACCCATCTGTCTTGGGTAATTAAACTCCAATTTTCTTTGAAAAGTGCCAACCTTCCTCCCAAAGGTGCTGCCAGGCGAGAAGGCTCTGGCAGCTGAAAAGGTAGGTCATTGGGTCTGTTTACGAAAGGACTGACCCCTGCCCTCACCAAGACTGTGCAGGAGAACTCCCTGTTCTAGGCCTGAAAGAGCCCTGACCTCTGCCCCTGCCACGTCTAGATCTACCCCTAGACTGGGAATCATAAGAAGGATACGTCCACCCCTTAGTAGGCCAATTTCTACTAAACTTTGGAGGCTGAATCTGCAAAAAATCTTTAACAGTCTGCATAGACTTAGCCTTGTCTTCCATTTTCTTTAAAACTGCCTCAACAGGAGAACCAAACAAGACATCAGATTGTAAAGGAGCATCCAAAATCCTTGTTTTAACATGGTCAGATAAATTTTGATCCCTCAGCCAGGCATGCCTGCGAAGAACTGACCCAGTGGCAGCCACCCTAGACGAGGCCTGTACAGCATCAAAACCACATTGCAAAGAATGCTTACCCACCTGTTCAGAAACATGCACTAAATCTTGTAACTCTTTACAATCAATACCTTCCGCCAGAGCATCAACCTTAGACTTCAATTGTGAAAGGAGATAATTTTGATATTTCAACATGTGAAACTGGCAATTCAAAGCTCTCATGGCTAGAGTGGAAGAAGTATAAACTTTCTTTCCCCATCTATCCAAGGCCCTGGCCTCTTTATCTGCAGGAACCGGATTCTTGACAACAGAAGCCTTAACACCCTTAGGTCCCTGGCTAACAGTTTCTGGGTCTGCCCTAGGACTCTTAAAAAGATACTTATGAGCTTCAGGCACCCTGTAATACCTATCTGGTTTAACAGGAGCAGGAGGCAAAGAATCAGGATTAAGAGAAGCTTCTGCAAACACATCTTCCACCACATTCAGAACAGGAGGTATAGCCAAAGGCCTATGCAGGGGTAAAAACAAAAATTCCCTAAGCCTTTTCCTGGAGTCAGAGAAGTCCTGACCTTCCCATTTAAAATGCTCTCTCATGGAATGAAGAGTCTCTGAAAAAGAAAAATCCTCAGGAGGAGAAGCAGAAGGAGTAGAATCATCCACATCAGAATCAGAATAAGGAGAATACTCCTGCAAGTCTTCAGCCGAAGACTCAGACACATCCGAAGCCTGCTCATAACCCCCCAACACTGGTTCCATCCTAGGCCTCTTATCAGGAGGGGGCATAGAACCTCTAATTAAAGTAATTAAATCTTCTGCCATTTTAAGCATGTGCTTCTTGGGCACAGAACCTGAAGAACTAGGAGTGACACCCACAGAAGCTAAACTAGACCTGCCTCTAGGAGAAGCCTTGGAAACAGAAAGAGAGGGCCTAGACACCTTAGGAAGGGAGGGGAGTACAGTTATCTGAGAAGCCCCTACAGCCTGACCTGCCTCCTGGGAGGCCACATCCTGTAAAACCAAAGTTTCTCCCTGGGACTCCAGAGAGGCCTCCGTCGGAACCACCGGTTCCACTGACGCCTCTAAAGAACCGGCGTCCGGTTCGGACGACTCCTCTAACCTAGGTTTGACTGCCTTGTCTTTGCGCTTCTTCGAGGAAGCCGGTGTCGGAGCATCCGACGGCATATTGTAATTGCACCGCTTCCCAAAGACCAACCTGGCACAATCTAACCTTCGCTTAATAGTGCGTTTATTGAACCTAGCACAAAAGCGACACCCAACAACGTCGTGCTCAGGTCCCAAACAAGGTATACACAAATTATGGTAATCCCTATGCGGTATCTGTTTCCCACAAGAAATACAGTTATTCACTTTTTCTGACATCCGGTAAACCACTGAGGCAAGAAAAAACCAAAATATTCCCCAACGGGGTACTTAACCAACTCTGACTTCGGTCTGAAACTCCGAAAAATTTCAGAACGCCGAACGGCACTTGCAACACTGCTTCTGCATCGGACCATGTGGCAAAAAAGACTGAGGATATGACGTCGGTCATACGCATTTGTACCCTGACGTTCTGATGTCAGTCAAATGCGCCTTGACCGACGTCAGCCTTATACTCTGATATTCGGGCCGACCGAGGACAGCGGACTACCCAAGTGTTAGGACTGCAGCAATGTGAGATGAAGAACATCTAGAATATATGAACATATTTACGCCACTGCCAAGCAAGACCATACTAATGCCCTAGCTAGGCATATTATGGAACACAACGACCATCGTTTTAGTTTTATTATTTTACAGCAGATTATCCCAGACATCAGAGGTGGTCCTTGGCAAATTCATCTCGAAATAGACGAACTACTATGGCAGATTCGTACAAGAGCACACATTACCCCTGGTATTAATGACGCCCTTTCCATTAAGTGTGTTTTGAGATGGCTCTCTTACGATAGGTAACCCCTTTTAACTATCACTGGTGCTTATGCCTACATTTACTATTACCTCTTGCCTTGTGACTATTAGAGTTGTTTGTATTGTCCCTTAGTTTTGGGTACAGCACATGTGGTGACATTCCAGTTATTCCCTGGCCCTGTGTGCAGTTGAATTATCTACTGGAGTTTTTTATTAGCTTAAGCTTCACTGATGTAACTATTTATTTATTTATTTATTTATTAGTATAATAATGAATTGTCCTAATTTTGTATAGAGAGTAATTTTATTTCTTGATTTATTCAATTTAATTTTGTTCAATGAGATAAATATTCTATTTGTATATACACATATATATATATATATTTTTCTTTTACCTAGGCTTCTGGTAACACATTGATATTAATTTTTAATTTTTAAGCACAGCACAATTTATTTGCACATACTGCTTGAAGGTTATTCCATTTAGCGAACTTCATTTGCTGTGTTTTTTATGTTTACTACAAAACAATGGCTAGTATTTAACAATGTAAAGTATATTGCTGTTTTAAGGTTTCCATGTTTTTTTCTTAATTGAAAAATGCACTTGCTTTTGATTTGTTAAATCATTTGTAACTTATTTAAAATAGGTGCCATTTGAATGATTTATGTTTGTCTGATGAAGGCAGAACACTGTTTCTGCCGAAAGCGCTTACTTTTACTTGGAGTTTATTAAATATTTTCAGTTTTTAGCCTGCTCTCATTGTGTTCCAGCTCGCTTTTCTGTTGTTTACTGGGTTTGTGTGTTTTCAAGTCGAGTACCAGACAATATCCAAGATCTACAGCTTGTCCTAGGCATTATCAACTATTTAGGCAAGTTTATACCAGACATCAAGTGAGTTGACAGCACCTTTAAGAGAGCTGACGCACAAAAATGTTGCATGGTCATGGTTAGACCACCACCAGAAGGCATTTGAAGACCTTAAGCAGAAAACTGCCGCCCTACCTACACTAAGATACTATGATGTGAAAAAACTAGTCATTCTTTCCTGTGAAGTCTCAAAATTTGGTTTAGGTGCAGTTCTACTCCCAGAGGGCAGACCAGTAGCCTATGCATCTAGAACACTTACCCAAACTGATATGCAAACTCAGATTGAGAAAGAACTTTTGACAATAGTATTTGCATGTTCCAAGTTTCATGATTAAATTTATGGTTGAGCTATTCATATTGAAACTGACCACCAACCTCTAGTTACTATTCTAAAGAAGCCTATGCATTCAGCTCCAGTGAGATTACAAAGAATGATGCTTAAATTACAAAAGTACAACTTCAAAATGGTCTATATGAAAGGCAAACTGCTCTATCTGGCTGATACCTTATCCAGATCACCTAGAAATATGATGGAGCAGCTTGATGCATTGAATTTTGACTTTGACGTGATGGCAAAGCATAATTTTTCTACCACTAGGCTTGATGAGTTAAGAGATCACACAAAGACTGATCCAGTTTTGCAGAAGCTCAATCACTACATTAGTGTTTGATGGCCGTCAAAGCAATCTAGTGTACCACCTGAGGTACAAACCTACTTTCCTTACAGAGATGAAATGTCGATGAAAGATGGCATTGTTTTCAAAGATCCTAAAATTGTTGTTCCTGCTTCCTTACAACAAGAATATATCCGGATTTTGCATCATGGTCATCCAGGTTCCGCATCCACTAAGAGAATCGCGAGAAAATTAGTATTCTGGCCTTCACTACTGCAAGACATTGATAAAGTACTTTCTTCTTGTTCAGTATGCAACAGTACTAGACCGCATTTGCAAAGAGAACTACTTCAGCTAAGTCAAGTTCCTGAACTACCTTGGTTGACAGTAGCCACTGATACCTTTGAGTGGAACACTCAATACTATTTGGTATTGGTAGACTCTTATTCGAACTGGTATGAGATTGATCTGCTACCTAACCTAACATCCACTGCTGTTATTACTAAGTTGAAACGTCATTTCTTAGTCCATGGTAGTCCACGCAAAGTTATCTCTGACAATGGTACTCATTTACTAGTCAGTTCTTTCAGAAATATACAAGACAATGAGATTTTGTACATGCTGCTAGCAGTCCTGAATATCCATAGTCAAATGGACTAGCTGAACGTGCAGTGCAGAGTGCAAAGCAATTACCTGAAAGGTCAAAGTGTGACAATATCAATGTCTTTTTGAATTTACTTAATCTCAAAAACATACTACGTGATGACATTCTTGTCTCACCTGCTCAAAGACTTCTTTCCAGGCAAACGCGAACGATGCTACCCATTATTTCCAGTTTATTGAGGCCTAACGCTAAGAACAACAGAACCGTAAAGGCTCAACTATTCAAGAAGCATTCAATTCAGAAGTCCAGTTATGATAAATCAAGCAGATTTCTTCGTCCATTGAGGGACAGAGAGACAGAATACAAATGGTGAAAAGTTTTGACCAGATTGGTCAAGTTACAGGTATATGTGCCGAGCCTAGACCCTACCTTGTAGAATCCGAGGGTATGCAGTAGAGAAGAAATCGTAGGCATCTACTTCCTGTACCAGAATCATCATCACATTGTTTCAATGACACAGACTCTAGATCTCAGAGTGAACCAAATGTTGTTCCCATTCAGGAGTGTGTTCCTACCTCTGATTCCATTCATGGCCGGCCTTAGGCATATGCGAACTAGGCGACCGCCTAGGGCGCCGTACAGGCCAGCCTTGTAAAGGGCGCGTTATGCATTTATTTACTTATTTTTTTAAGTTTGCGGTCTTCTTGGCGCTGAAACCAGAGGGCGGGGGGTGGGGGAGGCGAGGCTGGCACCCTCCCACTTACAGCTGTAGGTTAGCCAGGAGGCTAAAAAAAAAATCTTCTCCTTTAAAGCGAAACTTGCGTGCGTCACAACGCAAACGTCATACAAATGCATTCTGCAGTTCCACGCGGAACTTAAGCCAGCAGTTCAAAAGAAGAGCTGTTGTCTGTGTTTCCGCGTGTGGCCGTTTGGGTTATAAAGAAGGTAAGTGTATGTGTGTGTGGGTTTATGTGTCATGTAAACTGTTTATTTATGTATGAGAAAGAATGTGTGTGGGTATGTACGTATGTGTATGGAATTTAAATTTGTTGTTCTGTTTGTATGAGATATAAAGTGTGTGTATGTTACTGTGTGTGTGTGTGTGTGTGTGTGTGTGTGTGTGTGTGTGTGTGTGTGTATGGAATTTAAACTAGCCGTTCATTCCTTTGAGAGTCTTTGTTGCTGTGCGAGAGAGTAGGCGTGTGTGTGTTGCTTTGTGAGAGAGTCGCTGTATGTGTGCTGCTGTGGCAGAACAGAGACGTCTTGCTCTTTCCCTCATTTCAAATGTTGGCAGGGTAGCAGGCAGCTCCAAGGGAAATGTGCTCCTTTCATACTACAGTTGCTTTTTTTTTTCCTAGACATGCACTCAGAGTTGAAGATAATTTGTAAACTTGCCAAAAAAATAATTGGGTATGTGATATGACTGTACTGTTAACTTCCAAAAGGACATCTTACCTTCAAAAGTTAGAAACACAATTTTCATTTCTCTGCAAGTTTAATTTTCACAAATTACTGCATGTCATATACAGTGTAAAACAAAATAACAGCGTGTCAGACAAACAGCTTATTTAATCTTTCATAAAACCCTAGTGCTTCAGCTTCAGCTTTCAAAAGAGAAGTTGTATTACATACCACAATACTAAGCACCATTATTCATGTATTAAACATTCAGCAGAACTGAAGTGAGTGCAATTTAAGTATTATGAGCTTTTACTAACATTTCTAAAACTAGAAACCTAATTTCCTGTTTTGCTGGGAATGGCTACCGAGGTTTATAGGCTTATACCTGCATGATCTTCAATTAAGTAGTCACTGGAGGATGTTCACAGTACCTCCCCAAAGTAAATGTAAGTAGCAAGACAAGAACTGCTTACAACAATAGCCCGTAATGAATGCATGCCACAAGTTACAAAAACACATCACCAGTGACTGTAGTTATTTGGTCAAATGAGGTTGGATGGCGCTTTCAATTTTTTCATCTGCTATTATTACATTCTTGTCCCTTCCTAGTTATGTTCAGTATTGGGTTGTGTTATCTTCTTAACTTCTGACGTTTCCTTATTCCTCTTAAAGAGAAACATGGACTGAAAGATGTGTTTGTAAGGAACTTGCATGCAGTCCTTTGCATCCTGTTGCTTGTTCTGCAGCTGTGAGAAGAGTGCTGTGCATGTTGCTGTATTCATTGTTTTCATTTTCTGTCTACTTTTGAATGTCAAAATATTAATTGTAGTTGCTTACTTGTATTTGTCTGCATTGCTACGTTCACCTTTGTTTCTGTTATATTATCCTTATTGCTATGTTTTATTATGTATACTTTGGAGCTTTTCTCCCCGGGCCTCCGCTAAGGCATGGTATGTAATGTCCTAGTTGCCGATTTATTTGTTGCATTTTAAGAGGGGGTAGGGGTTTTGCATTCCTTAGTGTGCCATCCTTTGTTTAAGATGCCTAGTTACTATGAACTTGTATGTTTCTACCAATTTTCTTTAATGCAACGTAGGCAATTAATTCTTCAAGGACAGCAAGCACTGAATTTGTAGATGGAACAGTGAAATGTAAAGTTCTTTGTCAGTAATAGCATCTTCATTAGTTACAAATTTCTTTAATGTAGAATTATTCAGATGATGTTTACTTCTACAGAGACTGTGCTTATTGACACGGTTTGAGGGGCCTTTTATGGTTAAAATGTTCTGAAATGGGCAGGTTTGTCATTATTGGGTCATACATTTTGTTTCATTACTTACTGGAAACATGTTCAAAACTACACATTTAACACACTGTAAGAAGTATAAATGTTTTCAGTGTGCAACTAGCTGTTTTTTGTTTATCAAATGGCATTGTAGAAACTGAAAGCAGTGTTAGTAGTATAATTGCCCTTGGTGCTGAAGCCTGTGGATTCCACTCCCACACCATGTAGATGGAGTGCTGATTTGCAGTGCCCATATGATTCTTGATTATTTGGTGCATTATAAGGGGGGATAGGGGTTCCACACTCCTGAGTATGGCCTTTTGTATGAGATACCTAATGATTGTGAACTTGTTAGTCATTTCCTATTGCAATATTGCCAACTTACCACATTTTTATTGTAATATAGGCAATTCATTTTTCAAGGGCAGCAGGCACTGAATTTGTAGATAACATTGATATGTAAAGTTGTTTGCCAGTAGCAACCTCTTCATTAGTTACAGATTTCTTTAATGTGGAATTCAGAGGATTTTACTTCTGCAGAGATTGTGCGTGTGCAGTAATATTGGTGGATTGTAATGACAGAAGTCTTGAGTGGCCTTTTATTGTTGAAATTTTTTGAAATGGGTAGTGTTTGGTTCATAAATTTTGTCTCATTGCTTATTAAAAGAATGTTTAAAACTACAAATTTAAAACATATCCTAACAAGTCATGCTGTATTATACAAGGAATATAATACAAGGAATATAATTCAATACAATCAGGAAAGTGAACTAAAGAATAAATACATGTATGCATGTCCCCAAAAAAATGTGTGCAAGGAGTCTGTTTTGAAAACAGCCCAAAGGTAAACTTAATTCTCCAACCAGATGCATTTCTATGAATGTGAGTTTTGCCATTTCAATGAATGAGAGTTTCAAGGGCAGACAAGTTTACTGCTCATGCTAAGTCTGTTTTCATTGTGAGACTGTATTGTTTGTTTATCAAGTGGCTATCTGTGTTTGTGCTATTTTGTTTCAATATCTGTAATCATTGTAGAAGCAAATAATAGAACATATGCATGGTAACTGGTGAGATAACCCAATAATGGAACACTGGAATGGCTGAGGAGGGGGCTGCTGCTGGGGATTGCTGCAGGAGGGGCTGCTCTGGGGTGGTAGTCTAGTACCCTTCCTAGAACTGTATTTGACCATGATCTGGCTCTTGTATTTCAAGTAGAAAATACATATGCAAAGGTAGCTGCAGTATAACTACATTACAAGGTATATTTTTCTTCCTATGCATTTAAATAATTTAAGGACATGACTGGAGTGGCTTTATTGGGGAATGACCAAGTGGGCGTGGCTCAAATAGGGGTGTTTCAGGAGTGTGGTGTGGGTGGAGCTTAAGGGGCACCTGAGCACTACTTCGCCTAGGGCGCCATTTTGGCTAAGGCCAGCCCTGATTCCATTCCTGAAGATGTTCCAAACAATTCTAAGACCGAATATTTTACAGAGACAGCTCCAGTTGCTAAGTCCAATTCCCAGTTTTATGTCGCACGATATGGACGAGTATCCAGGCCCAGTGTGAAATAGGCAGCAACATGGACTTAACTGTGTATGTATGTGCCTTATCTTGTGTAAATGCACGACTGAGAACTGTGTGTGATATCTGCATGCCAAACAGATTGATAACATGCATGTTTTATTTTTTCAAGAGGGAGGATGTAGATCAGAGTGCACGTGCTGTATGCTGTGTATTTAAGAAGCATGTCAAAGACGTAGCATGCATGTATAAATGTTAGGCACGTGCCACTCCTAGTGCCACTTTGAGAGTGCAGCCAGAGTGTAAGCATGTATGATTCCAACAGTTAGTCTGTATCCAAGTTACTTAAGTTAAAGTCAGTAAACGTCTATTGTGATGTGTTTGTATAAAATAAAGCTGTTTGAACAGAACCCGTGACGACTCTTCTATTGTGTCCAAAGTAGGAGAGCGACATTGTCCTACATCTTTTCCTGGTTCAGAAATGACAGAAATGCGGACTGTTTTCCAAACTGAGGAAATATTACCCATGCAAAAGAGCAGAATTAGTCATATCCAGGAAATCAAGGAAAATTGTACCCTGGTTCTTATGTATCTCTGTTTGTATATCATCAGACCCAGGAGATTTCCCTGTCTTTGAACAAGCCAACATTTCATCCAAACCATTTTATGTAAATAGACTAATCAGTTCTGCTTGCTATCTTTCATAAAGGGCTGGAATCTCTATTTAATTAAAACACCTGCTCATTTTTCTACAGAAGTCGGTTACAGGGGATCGGCATGACATAACTCAGAATAACAGTAGTGAAAAGGATCTATTACTACACCTGGATTTCAAACAACCTCCTCCAAGGTTGGAGGAGGCACCTTTGTAACCAGGAGCCCAGACAGAACTTTTAGAGCATAAAGGTGGCCTGGTGAAATAATGAAGCATTAACTATTGACAGAGTTTTCAAGTTTCTGAGTATGTTCTAATTTGGAGTAGTTAATAAATCCATTTCCCGGTCTACATCTCCTGTCTTGGGATTAGCACAGAGTTCCGAATTAGCTGGGCTGGTACACTGGTACAACCACTTTACTACTTTATTTTTTAATAACTCTCAGTTCTTGCTGTAGAGATCTGTTACTTCTCTAAGGTAAACATAAACAGTGGACTGGCTTCCCTTAACCAGTCACAAAAATGCTCTGTCTTAATACAGTATAAATTTATTAATATCACCCAAGGAATCAGAAACTTGTATATCTCAACAGCCACTATCAATGAAGTTTGATCTGGTAATACTACAACACCACAAGAAAATAGTGTAACCACATAAGTCTGCTCAGCTGTGATAAATGCCCCATAAGGCCATTAGCCTAGTAATCACCTTTTTTTTTTTTTTTTTTTTGAGTTGGAGGTTGGCATAATGGTTAAGGTGTTTATCTTACAGACACAACGTGCAAGGTTTGATTCTTACCTTTGATGAGAAAAATTGGCTAGGCTTAAAATGGCCTGCAAAGGCAGCTAGCCTAGTAATTACCTATTCAGCTATTCAGCATTGAGAGAGATATTTCCTAGTGCAGGGATCTCAGTCTCCCTGACACTCAACAGCATTTCTCTCAGTCCACATACCATATTTGAATCCCTACCTAATATGTTACACCCTTCCTGGAAAGTCAACCATGCCCAACACGTTTTCCCTAAATTTTAGAACCCAGGAGGGTGGTAGACACCAGTAAAAGTAATCTTCTTACTTAAAATATATCCCTTAGAGGCTACAAACCTCCCTGCTTTATCCTTCTGATATGCCAGTAACTCTAATGGAATATCTTTTCTTAGCATAACATACCTTCCTATTACCCCTACCTACTAAAGAGGCATAAACCTGCAGATAGCCATGCTTTGGTAGTTTTTCATGTTCTGTATGCTTCAGGCAAGTTTCTTGCAACATTATGATCCCTGTGGAATATCTACTGACAAACAAAAATCCTGGTTTGCTTCACTGGAGAAATAAGCCAGTTTACGTGCCATGATAAAACATCTCATTGTACCTTAACATAAAAAAAAAAAACAAATCCTGCATCCATAGCTAAATCTGCAAATGTGCATAAGATGATTTTCAGCACTAAAAAAACCCGGCATCAATCCTATAATCATAGTTTTGTACCCATCCTGGTCTGAGTGGATTAATTACCCCTTACACAAATCTAAATAGTCTAAGATCATCACATAGGTTACTTGCACAAACGCTCAAATCCTGTAACTCAGGAGGCGACTCTTTGTTTTCCAACACTGTGGGTAAAATATGGAATTCTCTTCCACCTAGACTCACCAATACCACCTCCCTAAATACATTCAAAAAAGGAATTTTCCACCACTTTAATTCCCAATGGCTTTGCCAATGCTCAAATCCAGACTAATCCTTTTTTCCCCTCCATTTCTTCAGTAATTATTTTCCAACTAGGCATTAAGCCTTCCTCTCTCTACCTGAATCTAGCAATATGAAGGTGTTTTTTTTTTTTTACAATTGTTATTGTACATACTAGTGTAGCTTTTTTTTTTCTCATCTGTGTATTAATTGTATAACCATAATCTTATGTAATCTGTCTTATATTGTTGTAACCTACTTTCCTATTGGAGCTTTTCTCCCCGGGCCTCCGTTGAAAATGGACATGTGTCCAGTCGGACTATCCCGGTCAACAAATGTAAAATAAATAAATAAATAATTAATTAAACTGCTCTAAAAACACGTGTACACACTATTGCAATACAAACCATTTATTGTATTAACAACTCAACAGGAAGGGAAAATTCTGACTTTTGAATGGAATCTGAACCTGGGACCCTCCACATTCCATGCAACTATCATTGCCACAGACCTAACAAGGAGTCTCTGTATGGTTAGATTCCTAGTTTCTCCCAAGAGCAGTTGGCTGAGTTCAATTCCCAGACAAGGGTCAGTGTTTTCCTTTGCTGCTGAATTATGCATAACACTATAAAAAAAAAAAAAAAAAGCTTTCAAGGAGGAGAGATTGCATCTCTAATCAGAATCAACAAAATAAGCCATTTTAGAAAATAAAGATTTAGTTACAGTTACACATGGTATTTAACAAAACTTGTAAATAGCAGCCATATGAGACTGCATTTATTTGACAAAACTTTAAATAACATGGCATCAATATGTCAATATAACAGAGAATTGGGATGGCGCAGTGGTGCAGCAGTAGCATTGTCTCCTCACAGCAAGAGGTTCTCCATTCGATTCTCGGCTGGGGTGCCTTCTGTGTGGAGTTTACATGTCCTCCCTGCATTTGTGTCGGTTTCCTCTGGGTACTCCAGTTTCCTCCCACGTTACAAAAATATGTATCTGGAGCATTTCTTCCCGGGCCTCCGCTGAAAACTGGCTTCATTCCAAGTTGGACTTTCCCAGTAAACAAATGTTAAATAAATAAATAAAATAAAAGTGTTCCAGCCATTTAACAGCATTGTAATTGGTCTCTCAACGGAAGAAAAAGAATCCTTCATTATAATAAATATACCTTCACCAGGTAACTCAATTACCCAATGAAGTTAATCATGGCTGATTATACTCAGCTACTTCCATAAAAACTCTTGGATAAAGGGTAAGCTGTTGCGTTTGTTTCATCCTACTTCAGTTTAATGGAAACATCTGCCAATTCCTTAGGTTTGGTGGCTATTAAGCATCTTCAATGCTTTCTCTGCAGCTAAAAAAGGTACTATTCCTCCAGATCAAAACACCTCAAATATGCAGGCTAAACAAGTTGACACCTTACTTTCAACTGCCTGTACAGATAAACCACCAGCAGGAAGGTCTTTACTGGCTTGTGAGAGCACTGTATTCATTATCACAGAGCTGTGTCACTTTAATTACCTGCCAGGAGTCCATAAGGCCTTTCTTACCTTCTTAAGCCCATATGAGACAAGAGGAACAATAACAGGATGAGGCTTCCTAGCTCCAGCACTGCTATAAACACTCTATGGCACCCTCCAACTCTATGTCCTGCTTAGGTACTCCAGTCCATATCGCCAGTGGATCTAGCATAAAAAGCAGGCAATCGGAGCACTCCACTCATTCTGGTATACTGGTAAACCTTAAGTTTCTCTGACATGCTCTATCTTCAAAACCCCTGCAATTACTTTCCGATCCTTCTAACATTCATTCATTTGTCTGTACTTTTTAATCAAAAGTTTGCAGTTTACTCTTCAGCTCTTGAAGTTGATCAGAGGCCTGGGATAGCACCTCTTCAATTTGCTTTCACCTTTATACAAGAGGTCTCTTTAATCTCTGCTAGTTGCTGACTAACTTTTTCAATGTCTCTTATGTCAACCTCCAACAGCATAGAAGGGCATCCATCATGGTAGGAGGCAGCTGGCCATGCAGGAATGATTCGCTGAAGTTAGCCTTCTGCTTTCCTTCTTACACGACTGCACGAACCGGCAGGTGAACTAGGTAACTTAAGCTTTCATATCGACCACTGCTCTTAGTGATATTTTCCCACTCTTTGTTCTTTTTGCTTATTTCAGCTTTTTTTAGCAAAATAGAAGTTCTTGAGGTGAGGGGGCTAACTGAAAGTGCAGTTAGCTGTTTCCCATCTCTATCAGAAGTCTACTGCTTATAAAATGTATTATTTATTTACTTACTGACTGACATTGGTTTACCAGGAAAGTCTGAGTAGGCCTAAAACACCCATTTTCAGCAGAGGCCTGGGGCAGAAAGCTCCATGCACATGTAAATACGATGCAGATCTCCATATACATCAACATACAAAATGTTTAAGACAATAGGGACAGTTACAGTTCACAAACAAAGGTAAAAAAGATAAAATAAAATCCATTTAAGACAGTAGAAACACTTACAGTTAGTTCACTAATCAAGTCTAAAATACATTCCATAAACAGACCATTACATATCAGTTGCGGTATCTGAAGTGTTTACTTATTTATAAAATATTTTATTACATGTACATCTTTTTTAAAATGAGCTCTATGAATCAGTGCTTCAAATTAACTGCTGCTGTGTCTGGGTTACATTAGGTGGTCAGCTATTTCATCTACACTGTCTTATTAAAATTGTCATTTCTTTCTCCCTCCCTCAAATCTGCTTTTTTTGTTACATTCCATCACCAGTGCACGTCAATGTTAATCATTTATAATTGGTTTTGTTTGGACTCATTTGCTTTTTACTGCCATTTTCATTATGTCAGATTACTCTCATATGTTCTAAATAAACAACAGAAATAATGGTTTCTATGACACTGGCAAATGATTTGGATGCATTCATCAAACATGCAGTAGTAATGCCTCAAGCAATGCAACCACCAGATGATAGCACTGACTCCTGAAAGAAGTTGACAGCTAGGGAGTAATGGTGGCCTGCTACCAGCATGCAGGGAGTTAATGCAGATGTGAAAAAATCCTTTTGCATCATATGGATCACACTGTTGGAGCAATACAAAACATTGGTCCTCTCTATAGTTTAGGATTACCAATGAAGGTTAAAAAGCAGGAGCAGTTAAATGACAAATGGGTGTGGTAATCTGTGTATCCCGAAGATAAACCGAACGAAAACAACAAATGGAACCACATTCAGAAAATAAGAGTGGGGGGCTGTTCTAAATTTCTTACTATTTTTAAACAAATTCACTTGAAACTACAGCACTGAATGTGTAAATGTTTTTAAAATGAGTCACTGCACATTAAATGTGCCAAAACTACAACATAAGATCAATGCACAGTGAAACATAACACTCAATATTGCCATTTACTCTTCCAAATACAAACAAGATATTCCTTTCATGGAAGCAGCATGCCAAATTAGTTTCTGGGTTTTCTGTTAAAACTTGTTCCCTGCATTGCTGACTTTCTTATGTTCTCCACTTAGTGACACAATGAACTCAGTCAACGTATCTATAGAAGCATGGTCGTCTCGGAACGTAAGATAGAAGCACCAGAAACATGCTCTAACATTGTCACTTCTGGACACAACATTTAGCTCTTCTGTCTACCAACTACAACTAATGCGTACAAAAGGAAAAAGTAAATGTCAAACATGGTAACAAGACGGTACCCTTTTTTCATCTTCACATTTTTTTTCTTTTTTGGCAGCAGTGATGTTTGAATTATATATTTTATTTTAATTAGTATTTGTTTTCTGGGGTACAGCAGTGATCTATACATTGACCTTTTTCACACTCGGCCTGGGAATGGTGTCTGGTTAAGTGACTTGCTCATAGACACAAAGTTAGGGACTGGAGACTGAGGGAATCAAACCTGGCACCACTGGACCACAGGAAACAGCACATTAATAACTTCTTAATCCTCTAAGCCAACTGCCAGACGTTCTGTTTCAGTTTGAATGATTTTCACACAACAGACACGTTGCTCAAAAGTTAGGTCACTGCCCACTTAAGTTCCCAAATCCTGATCAACCGCACACGTCATCCCAGTACTGTATACCTCATGTATACTTCTTCCGAAGCAGCTAGCCTAGCGCTTATCTCTGAACCTATAATATATGCCAAGTAGTGCCTTTACCGCAGAGCAGTAACAAACTACCATTTACTAGAACATGAGGTTATTTAACTGCAGGCTTCTCTACAGACTCCACCATGACTCTGATTTGGGAGCTTCCTATGGGCAGTTTTTAATCCTCTTTGGCTGTGATACTTGACCTTAACATATTCCCCTCTGTAAATGAAAAAAAAAAACTGAGGAATTCAAGAATTATTTATTGATTTTCTAAACTCAGATGCTGACCAGTTTGATTAAAAATATCCGTCACCACCATGTTATTCTGTTACATAAAATCAGGAGGACAGATTTGCTTGGAAAGCATATAACCAAATCAACTTGTTTACAGGTAAATCCAGAAACATATTAGCAGATATCAGACTCATGACCTGAAATACTAGAAGATGACGTGGACACCATCTAAAAATACACTCTGTAGTAAGGTATGATAGTAAATACTAATAATTCTAGATATTTAAAACATAGAATCTTTCACCAAGGAGAAAACAACCTTTCTTGAACCTATGTCAACGATGGCACACCCCTCACCCCTAAAAGTTAGCAGGTGGCAGAGTCTTACAAACTATAATCAAAGAAGACAATTCAGAACAATGATATGGACTCAGCAGTGACCAAAGCAACAGTGGGCAGTACTGCTTGCTAGAGGTACCTCCATAGAGAAACAGACCATGCTGCCCATATAGAATGCCATAGACAGAACCATTCAAGAGTATGGCATCCCACAATGTAAAGCCGTCTCAAAATATATATCTGACTATTGGAGAAAATATAAACAAAAACAACTAAAATAATTAGTTGACAGTAGTTAAAATTCTGCTGTAATATTTCCAAACTACCACGTTCCCCATACAACAAATTAATACCAAAATTAAATTCAGCACAGCTTCATATTACTATACTGAAAATAAACAATTGTAAACAAATATTTATTACTGTCCTTTACATCCCTCCTGGTGACAATACAGGTACACACTGGAAGATATCCTACATTGGACATCCACAACAATTCCACAAAAAAAAGTATTACTAGGTGAGAAAAATATCAGGTGTCTGGACATAACCTCTAACTCTCCTACATCCAGCATGAACTTGTAAGATTTCACACAACTAATTTATAGCAAGACATCAAACTCCTTATTAGACTGGATCTTAGTATCACACCCTAGTAAATTCACCACAAGAAGTACAATGTCAGATTCTCTCAGTGACCATCTCCCAATCTATACAACCAGTTACCTCAGACATCCACGTAAGCAGCACGTTTATAAAACAACACACAACCCGTCTAAGTTTAACCAAGAAATATTCATTACTACCCAAGCATATATTAACTGGAACATCCTAAAAATCCTCCCTTTAGATGATGTAAATTAATTCAATACAATTTCCTAAGTATCCTAAATAGCCTTACACTTCCTGGAAGGAAGAGAACAAATAATACATGTGAAGTTGTTCAATCTCGCCGTTCATTCTTCACTGATGAGTTCGGAGCCGATCCCCGGCTCTGACATGGACAACTAGCAAGCTCAAAGTTCTCCAGTAGCTCGAGACCTAGCCCCTTATCCCACAATGCACTGCTGGAATTACCTCAGATCTAGTTTGCCGCAGCACGGATCTCTTGGTTTCCAACGTTACTCGAGACTATTATTGGGAGTTTTCAACTTTCAGCAAGTTTTATATTTCAATTTTTATATATCTTTGATTACTGTATAATACTAGCTAGTTAACAGTTTTTTCTGTGTTCCTCCCCTTTCCTCAGTAAAATCTTTCTTTGCCTTCAGCCCTTTGGCCTTAGGACCTCTTCTTATAGTTGTTAGTTAGTGTTCCCTTTTTGAGATTCTTGTTATTGGATTGCTTAATCCTATTTATCTAATATAGTTATTAGTTGCCTTTTTGGGCTGTGTGTATTGTGTGAGTTAGTTAGATTTCTTCTTTAAATAGCTCATAGTTAAACAGTGTGTTCCTTTTTATTGGATTTTGTGAAATGTCTGAAGACAAGAAAAAACATCCAAAGTTTGGGTTTAAAAAATGCCCAGACTGCGGACAGAAAATGTCCGTCACGGATGCCCATGTGCAGTGTGTTTACCGTTTGGGTGAGGTGCACCTGCAAGAGTCATGCAGTAACTGTCACTCCTTTTCCACCAGAGTGCTTGCAGAAAGGAAGAGGAGGTTAATTGATAGGGGTATTATCAAACACCCTTTTTCAGAGGCATTGTCTGACCAGGATAGAGCCAGCAAATCGTCCAAATCTTCCTCTGAATCCAGGACTAAGAAAGGAAAAAAAGTCAGAAAGTGTGGTGACTTCGGCTCCACTGCCTTCGGAGCCGACAGTCTGTTCTTTTCGGAACTGGGACACTGCTCTGGATCCGGTTGCCGAAAAACCTCCATCAATACTGCTCCAATCTGCTCCATCTGTTCACACTTCCAGGTCTTCTGTCAGCCTGTCCAATCTGGATATGGACCGGCTGGTTCAGAAACTCTTAAAGACACCAGGCCTAGCTAAAGTGCTGTCGGCTCAGACCCAACTGTCGGAGCCGAAGACCACTACTCCTGAATTGTCTGCTCCTCCTCCTCCAAGTCATACCGGACCTTCGGAACTGGAGGAGGCCGACCTGATGATTGTGGATCCCTTGGAGCCGACACCTGCTCCAGTGTCGTCGGCTACATCTGCTCGGACGTTCTCGGTGCCGACCAGAGACTCTAGGAGCCAACACACTCCGGTCAGGTCCAGGGAGGATAGTCGCACTGACTTGTCGGTGCCGACTCTTCCTCTCGGGGCCTCGGCTCAGGTGAGCTCAGCTTCTATCTCGTGCTCGGAGCCCACAGTTTCGGTGCGGGAGGAGATCGCGGCTCCGTCGGATCCGTTGACTCCTTCTCATCGGAGCCGAGGTGCATTCAAAGCCATGAAGCGAGTGTTGTCTCCTAAGACTTCCTCATCTCAAAGTCTGGCCTCTTCTTCCCCTAAAGTGCCTGTGTCAGTTTCTGTTTCCTCCGGTCATCTCAAGCATAGAGACCCAGAGCCTCAGGTAGCCCCACAGAGCGCTCCCTGCTCTTCTGAGACCTCTCCAGAAGTTCCCCCTAAAGATGTCCCCGGGAAGAGATTATACAAGAGGAGGCATTTGGACTCCCCACAGGAGTCTCTCACATCGGACACCAACTTGGATGAATCAGAAAGGTCCCCTAGATCCCCCTCTGAGGACATCTCCTTTGCGGAGATTCTTGAAATTCTTAGGCAGAGGGGTGATTGGCAGTCCAACAGCCCTACTGAGGATGAGTCGGTTCTCCTTAAGGCATTCGGGTCTCAACCTTCCACCTCTTGGGTATCTCCACCCTACAATGAGCTTATGGATCTGGTCTCTCGTAGGGCGTGGGAGTCACCAGAATCTATGGAACCTGTTCCTAGGAGGCTTAATAAGTTTATTTCTGCCCCCGTGGATAAGCCCTTTTTGAGCAAGGGAGTTCCTGTTGATGCCATTGTGGTGGTGGCAGCCACCAAAAAGGAAATGTCTGAGACTTCCTCGTCTATCCATCCTCCTAACAGAGAATCTAGGATCATGGATAGATATGGGAAACGCATGTTTAGTCCAGTGACTTTCTCACTCAGATCACTGAACTACTTGACACATTTTACCAGACTGCAGAGAGATCTCCTTAAGGCGTTGGGAGATACTCTTCAGAGTGCTGTAGCTATGAGTGTATCTGACAAGATTGCCACTCAGCTCTCTACCCTCAATTCGATAGTCAACTCGTCCATGCGTCTCGTATCTTACGCAGCTGATGGTTCGAGTAGAGCTGAAGGTACAGGAATTGCTCTTCGTGGGCATGCCTGGATGCGACTCTGTTCCTTCGCGGAACCCTTCAAGTCCTCCTTTACGAATACCTCATTTGACGGCTCATCTTTGTTTGGGCCAAAGGTAAAGGAGACTTTGACCAGGTGTGAGCAAGAGGGAAAGACTCTGTCTGCCGGAGTCCGTTTTTCCACCCCCACACGAACCTTTTCTAAAGGTCAGAGGGGAGGAAAGATGTGGTTTCGGAAAGCCCAAGGAGCCTTTCAAGACACACGTGGGGAGGCCCCTCCAGAGGCAGAGGAGGGGGTTACAATGGAAGACACCGCCCTCTCTGCAGAGGGGGTCCGCAACACCAGGGTGACAGAGATCACTTCTCTGGTCGGTCCTAACAGCGCTCCTGAAGGGAGGCCCAGTTGTCCTACTCTGGAGGCAGTCGGGGATCACTTGTCATTGTACCCAGAAGCCTGGCTAAATATAACAAACAACATTTGGGTACAAAGTATCATTTCCAGAGGGTATTTCATACCGTTCTCCACCCAGCCCCCTCCCGTCAAAAAAATCCCAGACATTCCACCCAGTCACATGGGACAACCAGCAATAGAGGTACGCCGACTGCTAGAAAAAAAGAGTCATCCAGCCAGTCCCGGCAGACCAAACAGGATTCGGAACTTACTCAAGATTCATTTTGGTTCCAAAGAAAACAGGGGACTGGAGACCCATTTTGGATCTCAGCAGACTCAACCAATTTGTGAGAAATGAGAAGTTCCGAATGGTCACGCTACAGTCCATACTCCCGTTTCTAGGGAAAGACAACTGGATGTGCTTGATCGATCTCAAGGATGCGTACTACCACATAAAGATGACCAGGCCATCCAGAGATCACCTGCATTTCCAGCTGGGAGCCAATCATTATCAATTCCGATCTCTGCCCTTTGGTCTCACTACAACCCCCAGAGTGTTCACCAAGTGCATGGTAGTAGTCACGGCTCATCTGAGGCGTCTAGGATTCCAGGTGTTTCCATATTTGATGACTGGCTCCTTACCTCCATCACCAGGCATCAACTTCTTCAAGCGAGAGAGGCTACTCTGACACTCTGCGATCGGCTAGGTATTACAGTCAACTTCGAAAAGTCTGCCTTGTTGCCATCTCAGCATATAGTTTTTATAGGGACAGAATTAGACATGTCAACCACCACTCTTCATCTTTCACCAGAAAGGATTTGTATTCTTTGCCAACACATCATGTCCCTGATATCAAAGAACAAAGCACCAGCTGCAGAGGTATTGAAAGTTCTAGGATTGATGGCAGCAGTAATCTTAGCAATCCCATTAGCAAGGATGCATATGAGAATCCTTCAATGGCTTCTATTCACACAATGGTCTTACCAAGAACTTCTGAGTCACATGATCTTGATAACCAATTCCTGCAAGAAGGATCTTCAGTGGTGGTTGACGTCTCTTCATGTCACAATAGGACGTCCCTTCATGCTACCCTCTCCAGTTGCCACTGTGACCACGGACGCTTCCCTGATAGGGTGGGGGGGGGGGTTTCAGGGAAAGACTGCTCAAGGCACATGGACAGATCAAGAATCACATCTGCATATCAATGTCCTGGAGATGACAGCAGTACTTCTAGCATTGCAATACTTTCAGGACTCTCTTCCTCTAGGGACAATTGCAATACAGACACACAACATGTCAGTGGTCTGGTACCTGAACAAGCAAGGCAGGACCAAGTTTTACCCCCTTTGTCAAGAAGCCCTCAAAGTATGGCAGTGGGCAGTGTCATCTTAGAGCTTTCTGTTAGAAATGCACATCCCGGGCAAATCCAACATCATAGTGGACAAATTGAGCAGGGCAATTTTATTGCCCCATGAATGGTCCCTCAAACAAGAGAATGCGGGCAGGATTTTCCGCAAATGGGGCCAGCCTTCCTGTGACCTGTCTGCCAGTCATATCAACAATAAATGCAGAAGCTATTTTGCCCTGATTCCCACGCCAGGTCACTCCCCGAGGGATGCTCTTGTCCACGACTGGCCCCCGGGTCTTCTCTACGCATTTCAACCAACTCCCCTGATACCCAAATTCTTACAGAAAGCAAAGTCGCTGGGACGGACGATCATCCTTATAGCCCCTAATTGGCCTCGGCAGATTTGGTTTCCATTTCTTTCCCATCACATTCTGGAAGACCCATGGATCCTGAACCCAGTTCCAGACTTGTTGACACATCCGTCAGGGGATCTTCATCCATCCTTACAGACACTGAAACTAACCGCTTGGCTGCTCCAATTCCCCGCATAGCCAGGCTTTATAATCTTTCCCATGACACTAGTCAGATTTTGTTGGATTCCCATAAACCTTCCACTAGAAAATTGTATTGTAGTAAGTGGAAGAGATTTTCCATTTGGGCTTCTTCCCACAACATTGACCCTTACCAAGTGCCATTGTCTACTATTTTACAATTCTTGACAGAAATTTTCAACAAAGGAGCAGCAGCTGCTACGGTGCGAGTAAAATTAGCTGCTATATCTAATTTCCATCTAGGGATCGATGGACTGAATATTATGGCTCACCAACTGTCTAAGGCTTTTCCAAAAGGTTCTTTTCACATGAGGCCTCCAGTGAAGACACCTTACTCTCCCTGGAATTTGAATTTTATGTTATCTCGCATCATTCTTCCTCCTTTTAAGCCTGCATCATCTTGTGAACTAAAATTTCTATCGTGGAAAACTATCTTCCTAGTAGCCATCACTTCAGCCCGCAGAGTGTCAGAGCTCCAAGCCCTATCCATCAAGCCCCCTTATATGGTGTTCCATGCTGATAGAGTATCTCTCAGGACAAATCCATCCTTTTTGCCTTAAGTATGTTCTGAGATTATCATTAATCAAGTCACTGAGTTGCCCGTTTTCTTCCCTAATCACACCAACAAATTGGAATATATGTTGCACAAACTCGATGTTCATAGACAACTTAGATTTTATCTAGACAGAACAAAAGACATAAGGAAATCAGATCAGCTTTTTGTGTCTTTTTCTGAGGCCAGGAAAGGTAAACCAGTTGCCAAAACAACCCTGTCTAAGTGGCTGTCGGATTGTATCACTTATACATATTCTTGTCATAACATGCCCTTGTCTAGTAAGGTGAAGGCTCATTCAACCAGAGCAGTTTCTACCTCTTCAGCCTTTCAAGCCAAATTACCTTTAGACAACATCTGTGCAGCAGCCACATGGTCTAAACCTCACACTTTTATAACTCATTACAAAGTGGATAAGGCCTCCAGGGACAGGGCATTTGCTTCTATGGTTCTAAAGAGTGTACTTCCGTGAGCCACCCAAGATCAGGATGCTAGGGACACTACCCATCAGGGATGAATGAACGGCGAGATTGAACAACTTCACATAAAGAAGTTATGTACTCACCATAATGTTCCATGTGAGTTGTTCCATCTCGCCTTCATTCTCACGTCCCTCCCTCCTTCCCCCTCCTGGCTGGCAGTTGACCTGGAGGCTGCCCTCATCCTGGTTTTTCAATGTGTCTACATTCCCTGGCAGAATAATTATTGTACTTCTATAAGGTACGCAGCAAACAAGATCTGAGGTAATTCCAGCAGTGCATTGTGGAATAAGGGGTTGGGTCTTGAGCTGCTGGAGAACTTTGAGCTTGCTAGTCGGCCGTGTCGGAGCCGAGGATCAGCTCCAAACCCATCAGTGAAGAATGAAGGCGAGATGGAACAACTCACATGGAACGTTATGGTGAGTACATAACTTCTTTATTTTGGATATCAAAAACGTGTAGAGTGCTAATGCAGGACACAGAAAAAGTGTGGAAAAATTTGCAAAAATATAAAATACCACAATATCTTGAAAACCTCAAAATATATCGCAAGTATACTAATAATCAAAATAAATTAAGACAAAACAATATCCTTTAACAACACTCAACAATGGTAAACACAATCCTAAAAAATTCTGAACAGCAATTACAGAAATCTTACATCCTGGCCAAAAATTCAACCCTAATCTCTCTTCCAATAACTCAACACTTTAAACTGCAATATAATTAAACTCTTATTTCATAGCTAGTATACAATCACTAACCAAGGGTTCCCCAACATCTAATCCCATCCCCCCCAACAGCCACATATCACCACATCCACTTTCACCTTCAAACCTGTGCCAACATCCTATATAAAACTACTCAAACCATGCGCTACTTCAGGTGATGACCTTCCAAGCGAGTAGCTTAAAATAGCAGCCAATAGCATTGTCTATCCTGTTTCAATTGTTAAACTATTTCCTGCAGGAAGAACTCCTATCCACACACAATATGTCTTTTGTCCCTCCCACAGTACTAACACTGTACTTTACATATACTTAAAATAAAGCTAGCGACAATGGCAAACTAGTCTCCTCCTTGTTTCTAGACTTGTCTAAAGACTTTGACACAGGTGGTCACAGCAAACATGTACTACAATTGTTCTCATTAGGTCTATCTCAAGTCACTCTTTATAGTTCTAAAGCTACTTGACCAATAGGTATCAGTCAGTAAAATGGCACTCCACCCTCTCTCCATACCTCCCAGTCACTACTGGTATACCACAAGGCTTTATCCTTTGTTGAGGGTTTGTAGAATTTGTAATGATTATTTAGACTTGGAGAAAGAGATTAAACAAACAATGGTGATGTTTGCACAAAGGGGATATAATAAAGAAATTCTAAGTATGGCAGTTAATAAGATTTGCTCTACCAAACAAAGGGGAAATAAGTTAAATGTAGAGTTAATAAGAACGAAGTAGAAAAAATATTTTTTGTAACTACATACAATATCTTAAGTGATAAAGTTAAGGATGTTATTATTAATTATTGGGATTTTTTTACAAAAAGATGCCTTGATAAGAAAAATCATGAATAATAAAATATATATGTCATATACGAGATGACAGAATTTAAAGGATATGTTGGTTAGAGCTTATTTTATGTCTCCAGAAGTTAGCCTTTGTCTGTCTCCAAGACTAAATGGAACAGTGACCTGTAACAACTGCAGTGTATGTAGACATATAGTGTCTACATTTACTATCATAAATAAAAAGAAATTTGCAGTTAGTGGTCACTATGGATGTAACACGGAAGGCATTATTTATTGTCTGCGATGTCCCTGCAACCTACATTATATAGGACAAAGTAAAAGAAAGTTTAAGGTGCAGTTGCAGGAGCACATCAGAGATGTAAAAAAGAATAGAGCTGAGAGCTCTATAGCTATGCACTTCTCTGAAAAACATAATGGTGGCCACACTTTACGGCAGGTTACTGTTTTGGAAAAAGTTTTTGTTAAAACTGGAGACGAAGGTCTGTTAAAAAACATCAATATATATTTTAAAGTACAACACTCTTCTTCCAGAAGGACTTCATTTAGAGTTGGACTGGGAGTGTCTAATTTAATTGTTTTATTACATAATTGAATAATTAATTAACTGTGGATTTGTATATAGGGAAGGTTTTTTATGTATTCTGTATCATTTCTTGAAGGCTGTTTGGCCGAGGCGCTAAAGTGCAGTAAACGAGTGGAAAAGAGCCTGGTGTTGTTTTTCTATCCTTTGTCCCCCTTCTCTTTGACATTCTGAATAATACCATCCACACAACCGACCTCCCTAATACAATATGCAGATGACTCCACATATGTACGCACATCAGATAACCTGGAGCACCTTCAAAAAACTACTCAGGAAGCTTTACCAGCCACTGAAACATGGCTTTGTAACTCACAACTCATGCACACCCCATAAAACCAAAGTACTTATTTTTCCCCAAATCCCTCTCTTATGAAAAAATAAATAAATAAATAAATAAATAAAATCCTCTCTTCTTGTTGAAGTAACTTGTCATAGCAAACTATTAGGGATGGTAGTGGATGCATATAAAAACTGCGGAAAAAAAAAGCTCACCAAAAACTAGAGATGCTTTACAGAGTCAAACACTTTCTCACCAAGACAACTAAACTACACTTGTCACTACTTACGTCCCCCCTTCACAACTTTATAACACTGCCATCCTTGCTATCCTCCAAGCACCATAAAAGGCAAAACTTGAACGATGTTATAATAAACTAGCTAAATTTACAGCAAATACCCCTTTCAGACCCATCACTGTACAGCACTAAAAAGCCTACCTTGGCGAGAACCACCCCATCAATGAACATATACACAGCTTCTTACCACCTACAACATTATCCAGAATACATCTGCTTGTCTGGCACTAAATACCATTCCACATAAGTATGTTTCCACTTGGCCATTATGATCCAATGACTAAAAACTTCTCTCTGTCCACAAACCTATCAAATCTGCTAGGCATGGTATGTACTCATACCATATTGCTAAGGCCTGGAAATCCTTACCTATATTCATCAGGTCAATACCCACTCTTTTAGCCTTTAAAACCAATCTGAGAGGCTTCCTAGCCCAAATCTGTCTCTGTTCTTGCTGAACCCCAGGTACATTATATCCCTAAATATGAACAGGTTCATACCTTCACCTCCTCACTCTCCCTTCTTCACTCACTTCCTAACTTCAATTTCTCTTCCCTGAATCTCTATCTAAATATGCCAGGACCCTGTTTTTTTCTCTCATTTCATACTGCAATTCCTATTTTACTATAATAATTTTTACTTTTAATTTCTCTAAATTGGCTAAAATTTATCCAAACATTAAATCATTGTCATACAACTTGTATCTATGTTTAGTTAATGTTGTCACTTTATTTCTAACTTAGTATATATTTTTTTTAAACTGTAGACGCTTTTGCATTATTTTTGAAGAGTGAAAAATGATTGCTCTTAAAATGTTTTGTAATACTTTGGAGCTTTTCTTGACAGGCTACTGCTGAAAAACAACACCTACCCAGTCAGACTTTCCCAGTAAACAAATGTCAGTAAAAAAGTAAATATCTAAATGAATAAAATGCAGCAACTCAGTATTTCTCTGCTCCCGTACTGATATAATGCATCTTGATATATATGTATTTATGGGTCCCACTTGGAAGACTGACTTTTCAGACAGTCAAACTTTATATAGTCAAGGACAATATAATCGACTTTCAGAAAAGTTGAAGCAGTTGTATGGAGACTCAGATACAGTGGAGATCAGGGAATCTTCCCTTTTCCCACTGCCAAGTGTGATCTCAGAGTTGGTATATATAATCAGCCGAGGGTGTGCGGGATGCAGGGGGGGAGCTTGCCCCTTCAAAAATACACAGTATTCTTATTTTTTTAGCTTTTGAAGTCACAAAAATGTGATCATATGGTCTTGACCATATGCAGTTCAATTTTCTGTAATTTTGATGGAACAACACAAATCTAAATACACACGTGTATATATATATATATATATATATATATATATATATATATATATATATATGTGTGTGTGTGTGTGTATGGATCTACTTCATAAAGCCGACTTCCAGCAACGTTGAAAGTTATAAAATCGAGATGAAATCATAACCCCATATAAGCAAAACTGCTTATTAGCGAATCTTGAAAACTCAAAAAAAAACATTTGCGCATGTCAGACAGCATTCTTATGAATGCAGATCGCGTTGCATTCATAAGAAAAAATTCTACAACAAAATTAATAAAACAGAACAAAAATATACCATTATCAATGAATTTGCAGCAGGGGTAAGACCCCCTGCACCCCCAGACCCCCTGTTAATTAAATATACCAACTCCAAGATCGCACTACAGTGGGGATAAGGTTAATGTCCTGATCCTCACTGTACCTCAATCTCCATTCCATTTGTTTGTTTATTTTTTGTCCACCTTACTTGCACAATACCTTTCCCAACTTTCGGTTTAGTTAAAATACTGATGACACACTTGAGGCTTTTAGGTTTATAAAAAGGATTTCTTTTTACTTTAACTTTTACTATTCATCTAGCAGGATGAAACATGGCTGCCTCATGGCCGTATAGACAGAATAAATACATATAGGGAAACGTGGTTTCCTTGTACCAGACAGAAGAGACAACACCATGCAGGCCTTTTGTAATATAACCTGTTTCACTGAGGTGCTAGAGACTACACCTACAATGAAATAAAATCCAACCTGGAGAGCTGGGAAGAAGGCACTTGAACTCTCAAGGTTACCACTCCATCAACTGCCAAGTGGTGTGTAATACACATGGTATACTCTACAACATGTATGCAGGCCACCCAGGTAGTACCCATGACTCCCAGCTATGGCACATGTGTGACTTGCATTAACAGTTTGTAAGGAGCATCTTTCTCCAGGGACATATTATTGCTGATACAGAGATGCCCTGGAGCCATGTTTAATAACAACAATCACAAGTCCACACTGGATAGCAGACAATGGCTACAAACATGTTCTGTCATAAACATGGGTCATCATCGAGCTTGTGTGGTAGTGTCCTGCAGTATGACCCTGGTACTTGTCCAAAGGTATTCTCAGTATGTGCAACGTTACATAGCATAATACTGAGGAAATAGTGACAGCAGTGAGGGACCATGCAGGAAGAACATCTCCCGCCACACTAGGCAGTACAGCGCAAGTCAGATGATGGATCAGTGGTGGACCCAGCAGAGATGATGACAATGCTAGACAAAAGTGGGCACAGTACACCGTGAAACTGGCCAACAGGCAGTGACTGGCTCATAGCTTTAACGTACAGTAAAGTAAATACACTGCAATAAAAGTGATGCATGTAAACCTACAATAAGACTGAGCTCACCTGTGCTTACACTGTCCACACTGTGCATCATGCACACAGATTCACAGGTGTGTACTAGGCTAATGGTCCTGGTGATGCATGTAAACCTACAATAAGACTGTGCTCACCTGTGCTTACAGTGTCCACACTGTGCATCATGCACACAGGTTCACAGGTGTGTACTAGGCTAATGGTCCTGGTGATGCATGTAAACCTAGAATATGACTGAGCTCACCTGTGCTTACACTGTCCACACTGTGCATCATGCACACAGGTTCACAGGTGTGTACTAGGCTAATGGCCCTGGTGATGCATGTAAACCTACAATAAGACTGAGCTCACCTGTGCTTACACTTTCCACACTGTGCATCATGCACACAGGTTCACAGGTATGTACTAGGCTAATGGTCCTGGTGATGCATGTAAACCTACAATAAGACTGTGCTCACCTGTGCTTACACTGTCCACATTGTGCATCATGCACACAGGTTCACAGGTGTGTACTAGGCTAATGGCCCTGGAGCTTTTACAAGCTTAGCCCATAGATGTGCCCTGACATTGTGCCGCCTGACATTAGTTCCCAGTGCCTCTATCAAGTAGAGCCACTGGAGTGATCCCCAGGCTATTATCGTTCCCCGGCATTTAATACAGTTGCAACACATATTTAAGGGTGTATGAATGTTTACAAGGTTGGGAATTAACATCCCAGTATTGTGGAACACAACAGCTACTATTGTTCCCCTTTTAATTAGCTTGGTTTATAGATGAGAGAAAGAGACCCAAATCTATCCTTAAGAAGTCCAAAACATCTATCAGTGGAACATCAGGGGATGAGTCATCCTCTGCCACGGATATGGATATGAGCCATACTTCTGAGTCCCCCTTTTCCAAAAGGAGAAATTTGGATGACCCTTTAGGATTAGATCATGTAGGGGAGCCAGGAAGCACAGGGCGGGTAAACAATGCCAAGACTCTCTTGAAAATAATGGTACAACGATAAATGATATGGAGAATGTTTTGAATATATCATCCACACCCCTCTCTGAGGTGGAATCAAAACTTTTAAATGTTGTTCTTCTTTCGGCTTTTCCTGGTTAGGGGTGGCCACAGCGGAACTCCGGTCCAATAATGATTGGCAGTAGATTTTTTCCGGGTGCCAAGGTGCCAGCTCGACGCCCAACCTTCAACGAAGGCACGCCCATTCTACGCATGTCTTTCGAATGCCACTCGACCATGGGGAGGACATGCAGACTCCACACAGAAGGCGCTCCAGCCGATAATCGAACAGGAGAACCTCTTGCTGTGAGGCAACAACGCTACCGCTACACCACCACGGCTTACCTTTAAATAAAGGTTTAAATTTTGTGCTAAGCTTTATTGTTCAAGAGGATTCCTTGGCTCAAGATGCTATTTCTTTTTGTCAGCTTTTGAATCTTAGGTTATATTTTGACTCTGAACCATCTAATGCTAATAGTCATTTAAATTTCATAAATCTGCCTTTATGTCTCCGATGTATCATAATGGTTCCATGTTTCGGACTAGTGTACTCAAAGATCTACATTTTTATTCTAGGAAATATCAGATTTTGCCCCATAATCTCTCAAAGGTTGAACCGCAGGTGGTCATTAACCTTAGAATGACCAAAATTTTGTTATTTTTATCAGCAGACAAGGTTGGAGCTGTGGTGGTAATGGATTGGGCTATGGATCACAAAGAAGCTCATAGACAACTGAGGGATGGTTGACATTACATGTACATGCCCCTAGACCCCACTCCTAGATTTAAACAACAAATTGATAATTTTCTTACAGAGGCTAGGGAAGAAGGGATCATTATGGATTCTGATTTATATCATCTTACAGTGTCTGATCCTAGAAATCAATATCTATATTTATTACCAAAGATCCATAAGGACCTACACAATCCACCTGGTAGGCCATTATTTCTGGAAGGGGTTCGCTTACGGAACCCCTCTCTGAATTTTTGACTTAAGTATCTTAAACCTTTGTTGAAGTGGGTTAGATCATGGATACAGGAAACAACACACTTCCTACAGATCATTTCAGACATGCAATTGGAGCCTGGGTGGTTTTTATGCACACTGGATGTGGCCACACTATATAGCAACATCCCCCATTGGGCAGGCCTAAACAATACTGACTAGACAAGGGGGAATTATATCCACCTGGGTCCAATACCTTTCTAGTCTGTTTGGCTGAACAAGTGCTCACTAAAAACATTTTTTATTATCATGGCCACTGTTACTGGCAGTTACAAGGCACCGCGATGGCAGCATCTTTTGCTCCCATTTATGCAGACTTATTTATGGCCTTTTGGGAGGAACAAATGAATAATGACCCCAATCATAATATATATTTGGATAAACTAGACATATGGAGATGGTATTTGGATGATTGCTGGATGGTCTGGAGGGCTGACAGTGTATATCTACTGGGATTTGAACAACATTATAAACAGCAATAAGTGAGGTATTCAATTCATGGTCAATCATGATCTTCAGCAGATTACGTTCCTGGATGTTTTGGTTACCAGGAATATTGATAACATGTTGGACAGTAAAGTATACCGTAAATACCCTCAGTATAAATCTCTGTTACATGCCACCAGTTTCCATCCTCAGCATGTCATACACAATATACCTAAATCACAGCTCCTCCGCGTAAGAAGGATATGTTCTAATTCGGACATTTATGAGCACTACAGGAAGGACTTGGTTACAAGATTTAAATCTAGGGGTTATAAACATGACAGCGTTCTCTCTGCGAGTAATTGGGCTTCTGCTAAAGATAGGAATGAGTTGTTAGTGTATCAAGAATCCCTACAGTCTGAGACTACTGACATCTAGCTTGTTACCACATATGTCCGCAATACAAATACCCTTATGGATATTGTAAATCTCCACTGGAATATATTGATGGCTGATCACAGACCATCTGACATTCTTAGCCCTAAATGTTTATTTTCTTTTCGTAGAGGCAAAACATTGGGCTCTCATTTTAGTCACTACAAACAAGGGGGTGAATTTATTAGACCTCAACAACAAAAAACTATCATTGGGAAATTATTATATTGTTGTGTCCCATGTTGATACTGCACACATTGCACAAGCGTAGTCAAGTCTAAACAGTTTTCTAACAAAAATACAGCTTTGGTATTTAACATTAAATTTCTGGATAACTGCAGTACTGACTGGATCATCTCTTTAGCTACATGCTCATGTTCAGCATTTTATATTGGGCAGACTTCTCATTACGATTATGCATGACGGAGCACTTCAGTGACATCAGAAACAAAAGACAGTCTAATGCTTTGTATAAGCATTCACTTATACATCCCACTGCATGTTTTAGATTCACGATTATTAATAGAGTATTAGGTTATAGGACTAATAAAACTGGGCGGCACACCTTATTAATTAACAAAGAGAAAAAGTGGATTATTAAACGGGTCTGTATCACATAGTCGAAATCTTATAACTTCGAACACGCAATGTTTGAACCATTATGTTCAAAGTTACAAAACTTCGACTATGGATTAAAAAAAAAAAACAGAAAACAAAATAAACTGTTTTAAGTAGGGGGGCAAGCCCCATGCATCCCCCCACATGGAGGGCTGCCCTCCACCCGCTACTTAAATATACCAACTCCGAGATCACACTCCATTGAACAAAATGGAAACCTCCGCTTATGCAGATTTCCATTCAAGCGCTCAAACTTTTACAAATTCAAACTTATGGTCTCGACCATATGAGGTTTGAACTTGTAAAAGTTCGACTACGTGATAGGAACCCTTATAAAACTAGGTGGGTTGTTCCCACCTTGATTGAATGAGCACTTATGATCATCCAATCAATGAAGTTGTTTGATGTTACCAGGATGTATAAAATTATGCCTTGTTAGCTTAAATGTTTAACAATGAGGAAGACTTCAGTAGCAGAAACCAGTCTGATTCTTATTTTTTGTGAGGTAAATCATTTTAATTGCCCCTATGGTATATTAAATTGTTTTTATTTCCACACAATATTGTGCTGGCCTGCTGATTTCTGACTTTGTCTTGATTCTTTCTGGGCCTCTGCACTTGCCATACTTGAGAGGGTTTGGTTTTGCTTACTGAACTTTCTATTTCTCATTCACTCATCAATATTTCTCTTGAAGAGGGCTAGTGAGGTTCTCTGCTTGACATGTATGGGAAGTCTATTCCAGAACATGGGCAGTCTCTGAGTTATGAACATGTCCCTCCAGCATGGTCTTTTGATTGTGATAATGAGGTTGAGGTCTCTGGAGCATGTGGTGCAGAGGGATTGGGATTTCTTTACATGTAGCATTTCTAACAGAGCTGGGTCAGACATGGCTTTGTAAGTCAAGCACAGATTGCCTCTTAGTAGACAATATGAGACACAGAATAGCTGGAGTTTTTTGGGTCTGTCCATGTAGGACATGTGTTTAAGGCCTAGGATTCTCTTTGTGAGGTACTTTTGTGGCCTTCCCAGCTGTTGCAGGTGTCTAGTGAAGTACATGCCAAATGAGGCCTTATACTCAATGATTGGTCTAATGAGGGAAGAGTAAAGAGAAATGATGACCTCCTTCTTCCTGGATGCAAAACCCTTAGTAATGAGTTGTGCCACACAGAAGGACTTTCTGACCACAATGTGGTGGTCGAAGGAACGGTTGCTGTCAACCTATGCCCCCAGATCTTTTATAATGCCTTCAGTGTTCAGTGTGCTCCCATTGATGTGGTAATTAGTGGGAACTGAGTTTTTCCCAAAGAGGATGACGACGCATTTTTTGGCATTAAGCTTAAGGCCATGGTTTTGACACCAGTGACTGGTCTCAGTGAAGCCTTTCTGTAGGAGAGTTAATAATGGCTCCCAGCTTGCACTCAATTCCAGACTTGGTCAACCCAAGTCCCTCCGTCTTGGCCTGGACTTCTGACAAGTAGATGCCAAATAGGAGACGACCCAGGACTGATCCCTGTGGGACTCCACTCGTGACTGATCGGCAGTCTGACTTGGAGTCCGCTACTTTCACACTGTGGATTCTATCTGTCAGCCAATTTGCAACCCACCTAGTGATGTAGGGGTAGATGCCTAGTTTGGTGAGTTTAGCAATAATTCCTGAGTGGGGAATGGTACCAAAGGCCTTGGCCAGATCAAGGTAGTCTGTATGAACTGCTTTGCCCTCATCCACAGCTCTGGTGACTGATCAAAGAAGTCAACCAGGTTGAGCAGGCATGATCTACCTTTCACAAAACCAAATTGCATAGGATCTAGAGTCTGGAGATTCCCTATATCCTTGCTAATTAGGTCCATGATGATGCACTCCATAGCCTTACATATCAGACTCGTCAGGTTAATGGGGCAATAATTCCCAGGGTCTGTAGTCGCTCCCCCTTTATGGAGAAGGATGACTGTAGCAGTGCGCCGTTCGGTAGGGACAAAGCCTGAGATGAGGCTGTGATTGAACAGGGCACACAGATGTGGCATCGGTTCACTTTGTAGTTCATGTACAACACATCCGGGGATATTGTCGGGTCCCATGGAAGCTGTATTCTTGACCTTTGAAAATTTAGCTTTAACCTGTGCTGCAGTAATGCAGGGTGCCTGGCATTCCTCCGTTATTGTAATTGGTCCTTTGCGGGGGGGGTACAGTTGGCACTGAATGTGTCGCCAGTATGTTGGCAATATCTGGTGGCTCAGTATAGGAGGTACCATTGTGCAGTATGAACCCAAGTAATGGTGTACAAAGAGCAGGGCACAGTCATCTGCATGGGAGGGGTGGGAACACCAGTTTCCATTATATTTTGTGTCTTCCCCAGAAAATGTGTGTGTGTGTGTGTGTGTGTGTGTGTGTGTGTGTGTGTGTGTGTGTGTGTGTGTGTGTGTGTGTGTGTGTGTGTTGTATTGTTCCAACTGTGACAAACCTTGCACAGTGACTGTATGATGTTGGTTAATTTCGGGCCTAATGAAAAATGCTGTGAAGGGGTGACTGTTACTGGGTGTATGCATCATGCCTTGCAAAGTTATTGTAGAGCTGGGCTGAAGCCCCCTGGCCGAATATCCATTGACCATGGAGGTGGGCAGGTTTCAACAAGATCTCATTCTCCGTATAGGAGAACTTGTGTTTATGTGCCTTTCCTATGCCAAGCATTATGTTACGTGGAGAAATAATACATTGTGCGAGTATACAAATAAGTTCATATTTTTTATGCCTTATCTTCTGCACTAAGCTACCCCAGTTGTGATGATTAGATGGAGGTAAATATATATTACTGTCAGACACATTAACCTAACAGAGGCAGTACCATAAAATATACCATTTCCCCCCCCCCCCACATCACCTCCACCAAACAGGCAGGTAACAGTCTATCCTGTATGCTGGATTTGCTTTCCTTACATTTCAGGTAGCCCAGCTATGGACTCCGCCAGGCAGTCAGTCCTACAAACATTCACAGTACACTGAATAAAGGTATTAATCAACTGCAATAAAAGTTTATGGTCAGCTGTTGTACTGCTGCCATGTGAATGTTCCCAGCCATCAAAGAGAAATTCCCTCTCACAATGCTACCACAGCTTACACAACAATAACGGTGACTTAATTCACATTATGCATGTCTTAACTTGTTTATAGGTTCATAGGTACTGTCACCATTCAGCAATCTGAGCATATAAAACAGCAGATACATTCCTAACACATGCATAATTTGTTTTCCTGTACTGTACAATGATGTTAGATAAAAAAGCAAGACACCGTAGTAATTTGCACATTTAATGTTGAATTACTTCTTTACTGCAAACAGCCTGACCATGGTTAACGTCAGTAACTGATTAGTACAGCCTTCCTTGAGTACATGTCAGTACATTAAAACTCTCCCACTACATTCAAAACACACATTGCTTGAATAGGTCTACAACCAACACCTTCTGAAGTCAACCCAGAAATGTTAAACATTTGGGGGAAGTTAAGTTCTACTTCACAATGGAAATCATTGCTTCCTTGTGAAGAGAAAATCGCTAAAAGTGTAGAAAAGTCTGCTAACAGAGATCTCTGCAAGCTTCTGTAGCACAGTAAAGCTTTCTGCAGGAACTGGGATTTATAACTTGGTACATCTCAGCCTCTGAGAATGGTGATTATGCATATGAGAGCACAACTAATGAATGTTTCTGAACTGCACTTCCTACATGCCACATATATGATCACAGTAGTGCTAAGAGGCTCTTGCAGTCTCATGAATTTGCATAAGACTCTGTGGTGTACACTGAGCATGTGTGGGTGGATTGATGGCACACATGGGGACATTCTGTAACATTTATTACAACTGCAGCCAATGGGCACACTGAAGAAAAAGAAGTTATGTACTCACCATAACTAGGAGTCCCCGAGCAGGCATTCACAGTTATCCCTGTATAGTAATCAGAGGAAGATGTTAGTTTCCTGGCTGAACTTCCATGGAGCCCTGCCAGACACAGTACCAGTGTAAACCCTAACCTTGCTCTAGGTCTCATTTCAGGGAGTAGTAGCTGGCATCTCATGGTCTTGTTCATTTTTCATTTTGCCAGTTGTGTGCAACATAAGGCAACTCAGTATGGCAGCTTCTGGTGGGGTGTGAAAAATAAAACACCAATAATACTGGCATGCCAAAGTGTCATAGAGGTATGAAAGGTGGCACAACATGCGCAAGGTTTAACACTGAGATAATGATTGATCTGATATTGTCAATTTTTCATCTTATCCTCACATATGGGTCTGAATCTGACTTGGCCGTTACTAAGTTCATGGCAATCAACAAAGCTCTTTGATACCTCCCCTTACCCATAATGCATCTCTCCCTGTTATCTCAGATCTCGTTTGCTGCTTTGTGAAGATATGGTCCAACCATCTAGCTCTTGGATTGTCACATTATATTATTATAATATTTTCCCTATTTTTTATTTCCTTCTTGGTTTTTGTGTACATCAGCATTTTCTATCTCCCCTTCGTCTCTTAATAGTAACCACTTTTTTATTAGGTTAATTTCACTTTCTCTCACTCACCCTTTTTCTAGTAACCATTTTTTTAATAGGTTATTCCCCCTCTCCCCTATACCTTTAGAGGTATTCTAAACTACTATTGTAGTAGTCCCCCCCCCCCCGTCTCTATATAAAAACTTTCCTTTTCTCTATCTTTTGGTGTGCTCTTTAAGGTGTGTGTGTGTGTGTGTGTGTGTGTGTGTGTGTGTGTGTGTGTGTGTGTGTGTGTGTGTGTGAGTGTATTCTCCATCCTTATTTTGTCTTCATGGCGGAGAAACAAGATAAGCCAGCAGACTTTAAGAAATGCAAAAAGTGCAGTCACCAAATTCCCTTCAGTGACTATCTCTCCCTGTGTGTTTACTGTCTAGGGCGCCTCCATCTTCAGGAAGATTGCACTATCTGCCATTCAACCACAGGGCTTCAGTTGAAAGAAGAATAAGTTCATTTTGAGGGGCATGCTACCATCTGCTTTGAAGAGGCCATTTCTTGTAGTCATCCCAAATCTGTGACTTCCTCCAAATGAAAATCATCTCATTCGAGCCCTGTTTCTTCCATTTGCTCCAAAAGTGGTGACAGAGGAAATAAGACACTTTCCTCAGCTCTGACAGACCCTTCAGAGCTGAAAACTAAGACTTCAAAATCTACCAAACCTTCTGATTTTGTGACTTGGTCGGAGCCTTCAGCACCGAGCACTTCAATGTTGGATCCAGTTTCTTCAGCCCCAAGTCTATCTGGTAAGGACAGATTGGCTCCATTGATGTTGTATCCAGCAACAAGTCCTTTTAAGCCAATTATGACACTTCCAAGGACTCGTACTCTCCAACCACTGATCCTGTTCCTTCAAGGATACCGTCCCCATTCTTAAGTAGACCTAAGTCCCCGTCAGCATCCTCTTCCCATTCAACCAGAAGCCTAACTGAAGAAGACCTGAAATGAATGGTACAGAAGATCTTGTGGGTGCAGGGCATCACTAAGTCCCCCTTGGCCTCAACCCATATAGTTTTAGGTCTATCCAAGCCATCCACCTACTCCCCCACTTACTCCTCCTCCGACTTCAGGGCAAGCTTCAGAGTCATCATATTTAATATGCCCGGTGTCTTTCAGTTTGGATCCGCAGATGTGTCTTTCCTCAGATCAGACCTTTGCACGGAGATCTTTGTCCTTTTCCAAGCTGGAGAGTTCCCAGAGTTGCAGCGCACCACTAGTGTGCTAGACTCCCAGGCCTTCGGAGTAGTCGATGCACCTCGGGGCTTCTGTGCAGGTCAGCCCGTCTCCAGCTTCTACCCTGGGTGACCTGTCTTCTGGGCTGGAAGGGACCCTGTCCGGCAAGCATGGCTTGTTGGAGCCAGGGTCCTCCTGCGCTCGGAAGCGGTCAGCCTTTGGGGTTCTGTAGAAGGCTAAAGCTGCTACTGCATCTAGAAGGTCACCTGCCCACTAGAATCCTCAATCCCATCAATGTTTCCTGCACACTTCTTCTAGATAAGGAGAAAGTCAGTTAGTTGTTTGTCAGGTGCCAGAATCTGCCATATCCCTCATGCATTCAGGTCTCTAAACAACAGGTACTATCATAACTCTGTCAAAGTCCATCTTGGGGTGAATGACTTGAGATGCATCTCCTTGGACTATATGACGATCAAGCTTGCTGAATATGTGTCCCAGGCAGGTATGTCCCTAGCCTTAAGCAACATTCCACCATCACCCAGAATGATGCTTCAATACAACCAGAAAATGATTGACTTTAACAATTGGCTTAGTTTCTGATGTCATTCCAAAGGGATCCAGTACCGGACAGCCTGGGAAGATGCTTTGTCAGAGATGTCCTGCATCTGTCTCCCTTGGGCTTCAAGCTTCTGGCAAAGGCTCTTGCCTCCCCCATAGTGACAGGGACAAGGAGGTCATAACATCCCTGTATTCTTCCCTTATAAGACCCATTATTGAGTACAATGCCCCTTACGGCATGTACCTCACAAAGCACATGCAGCTGGAGAGACCACTGAGGTTTCTCACCAGGAGATTCCAGGGCCTCAAACATCTATCCTACACAGATGTCCCTCTACTCAGTCTCATACAGAGCCTCAGAGGTGACCTCTGTCTGGCATAGAAAGCAATCTCAGACCCTGCCTTGATAGGACTGCTGCATATCTGCAAGTCAAGCTCCACTCGAGTAACCCACATGTGCAATCTCAACCTGGTCTGTGACATCAGTAGGACTTGTTGGCATGACAGATGTGTGTCCCAGAGACTCTCCCTTCTGTAGAACAGACTCCCTCTCCACATCAAGCAGAGGACCTCATTAACCCTTTTTAAGTGCAACCTGGATAACTGGATGGGGAACAGAAAATACACCCCTGGGATTCCACTGGTGTCCCTGCTGGACAGGGACATCGGGTGCTGACTTGTTGAAACATGGGCTAAATTCTTGGCTAGGCTTTTAAGGACCTCAGGACCAATAGCCTAGTAACTTCCTACGATCCTGACCAGGACATTTCACAGCACAGGGACAGTGGGACCTCAGGTGCCAGGATATTTATCGGGTTACCCCTGCCTCCTCTGATACCTTCCCAGAGTACCCCGCTGAGGAGGTCCCTCGCAAGAGACTTTGCAAGAGGAAACATTTGGGCTTCACAAGGAGTCGGCCACAGAGGACACTGACCTCAATGAGGTAGAAGGATCCCCACAATCACCTCCTGAGGATGTTTCCTTTGGGGAGATTCTGAAAAACAGAGGCAGCTTGCAGTCCAGTAATCCTTCGCCTGAGGAGTTGGTATACCTGGTGGCCTTTCGTTACCGACCATCTACCTCCTGGGTGACTCTGCCCACTGATGACCTCAGGTTTGGCATCACAGTGGGTACGGGAGATCCCAGATTCCATCGAACCTATGCCCCATAGATGGAACAAAATAATTACTGCTCCAGCTGACAAGGCTTTCTGGACAAAAGGGGTTGCAGTAGATGCCATGGTCGCAGCGGTGGTGACCAAGAAGGAACTTTCAGAGGAGAGTTCCACTATTCATCCTCCTAATAAGGATTCCAGAATGATGGATAGATGCGGGAAGCAAGTCCTTCCTTCAGCGACTTTTGCCTTGTGATCTCTGAAGTACCTTTCCCATTTCACCAGGCTGCAAAGGGATCTGATCAAAGAACTGTCAGATACCCTTCTAGCAGTAGCTGAGGCAGCATGAGAAAAGGTGGCTTCCCAGTTAGCGACCCTGCACTCTGTAGCTAACTCCTCCATGAGGCTCATTGCGCATGCGGCTGAGGGAATGAATAGCACAGCAGGTTTCGACACATCTATGAGGAGGCATGCCAGGCTGCACCTATGCAAATTTTGCAGAGCCTTTTAAGTTTTCATTTGTCAATGCCCTGTTTGACAGCACATCCCTTTTTTGGTTCCAAAGTCAAAGATACGCTATCTAGATGTGAAAAAGAAGGTAAGACCCTTTCTGCTATGGGAATACATTTTTTCTGCTTCTCAGAGACCTTACCCTAAAGATCAGAGAGGGGGCGGAAAAATGTGGTTCAAGACAACTTACCAGGACATATGTGAAGAGTTTTCCTCCAGAGGCAGGGGGGGGGGCAATAATGGAAGACACTGCCCTTCTTTCTTCAGGAAACCCTACCAGAATTCCTGGAAAGAGGCACAATTGTTCATCTTTGGAGGCAATTGGGGGCGACCATCCCTGCAGTGGAGCCCAGCAAAATATAACTTCCGATATGTGGGTGCAGATAATATCCAGGAGTTAGCAAATTCCCTTCTCTCAACAACCCCCCCAACAGAAAAATCCCTGATGTTCTATCCAGTCAAAGGGATCAAGCAGTCATTCAAATTCAAAAACTGCTGGAAAAAAAAAGTCATCCAAGAGGTCTCCCCAAACCAAAGAGGATTCAGAACTTACTCAAGGTTCTTTTTGGTTCCAAAAAAAAAACAGGGGACTGGAGACCAATTCTGGATCTCAACAGATTAAACAGGTCAGTTTGACGTTGCAAGTTCCGAATGTTAATGATGCAGTCTATACTTCCTTTCCTGGAGCAGGATGATTGGATGTGCTCTATAAATCTTCAGGATGCGTACTACCATATAAAAATTGACAGAAGTTGCAGAAGATACCTACATTTCCGGCTAGGAGTCAGTCATTACTAGTTCAGAGTGCTCCCCTTCGGTCTCAATACCGCCCCCAGAGTGGTCACCAAATCCATGGCAGTGGTTGTAGCTCAGATGAGACGACAAGGATTCCGGGTGTTTTGTTATTTAGACGACTGGCTCATATCCACCCCGACCACGCATCTACTTATCCATGCAAGAAACTCTGTTCTTCAAATCTGTACAGAACTAGGCATACCCATAAATTACCAAAAGAAATCACTCCTGCACCCTTCTCAAACACTAGTGTTCATAAGAGTACTACTGGATACTTCTCAGATGATTTCCAAACTTCCCCCTCCAGAGTGTTGGCGATCAGGTGACAACACACAGAAACAAGAAGGTGGTTGCTCGTCATGGTCTATGGGCTTTAGGATCAATGGCTGCAGTAATAGCATTAGTTCTGTTAGCCAGATTTCACATGTGAATACTTCAATGGATTCTGATGCCCAGTGGTCAACTATCCACCAACTGATGTCTCACCAAATTCTCATAACAGACACATGGAAAAGGATGGTCTCATGGTGGATTCATTCACCACAATTGACCCAGGATAGCACCTTTGTTCCCCCTCAGCCACAGGCTACTGTGAACATGGATGCTTTCCAGATAGGGTGGGGTGCGGCATTACCTGGAGAAGACAGTCTAAGGAACCTGGTCTGCTGATGAGGCTAATCTGTACATAAACATCCTGGAGATGAGGGCAGTGCTTCTAGCATTGTAGGAATTTCAGGCTGCTCTTCTTCTGGGAACAGTTGTGATTCAATCAGACAACAAGTCGGAGGTCTGGTACATAAACAAGCAAGGAGGAACCAGATCATACCCTCTGTGTTGAGAAGTGCTCAGAATGTAGTAATGGGTGATCTCATCCAACCGCTTTCTTGTAACGATGCACATTCTGGGAAAGTCCAACATGATAGCGGACAAGTTGAGCAGATCCATTCTCATGCCTCATGAGTGATCCCTCAACCAGACAGTAGCAGAGGACATTTTCCGCACATGGGGCCAACCTTGCTCTTTGCATCTCCCTAAACAGCAAATGCAGCAGCTACTTCACTCTAATCCCCCCACCGGGGGAGTCCCTGAGGGATGCTCTCATACAAGATTGGACTCCCGATCTATTGTATGCCTTGTACCCCATTCCTTTGATTCCCAAATTCCTTCAGAAAGCGAACAGGTTGAAGAGAACAGTAATCCTTATTGCCTCATACTGCCCTCAACAAATCTGGTTTCACCTCCTCTGGCCTCATCTGCAGAAGGAACCCTGGATTCTGGAACTTGTTATGGACCTTCTGTCACACCCGACAGGAATGGTTCATCCCAACCTTCACAACCTCAAACTGATGGCTTGGTTCCTCCAATTCCATTGACTGCCAGACAACCCATGCTCTCCTCACTGGTCCATCATACTTTGATGTCCTCCCATAAGTCATACACTCAAAAACTTTATAGGAGTAAATGGAAGAGGTTTGTAATCTGGGCTCAACAGCATAATGTAGATCCCCTCACAGCACCTATTCACTCTGTTCTAGAATTCTTAGCCTACTTTTTAATAAATGAGCAGCTGCCTTTACAATTAAGGTACAATTAGCAGCCATTTCAGATTTTCATGTTGGAAAGGATAACTTATCTCTCATTTCCCACAAGCTCTGAAAAGCCTTCTTAAACGGTACCCTATTATTAAGGCCTCCTCACAAGGATCCTTCTCCTCCATGGGACCTAAACTTGGTACTATGTCTAATTGTTCAGCCCCCATATGAACCAACTTGTAATATTACATTTCTATCTTGGAAAACTATCTTTCTAGTGGCTATTACATCTGCAAGATGAATATCAGAAATTCAGGCACCATCTTCCCAGTCCCTAGATCTGATTTTTCATAAAAACAGAGTCTCTCTGCATACCAAAGCATCATTTCTGCCCAAAGTTGTTTCACAAATATTAATCAGGCCATACACTCACCGGTGTTCTTTCCAAACTTCACCAACAAAGGTGAATATGTTCTACATTTGTTGGATGTCCATAGACAGTTACGTTTCTATTTGCATAGGACTAAAGAGGTTCAGAAAGCAAGTCAATTGTTTATTGCCTTTGCAGGTCTTAAGAAAGGCCTACCAGTATTCAAAGTTACCTTATCAAAATAGCTCACTGATTGCACTTCTTTTATTTACACCACAAAAGGTATAAATCCTTCCAAACGTATTCAACCTCACTCTACCAGGGCCATGGCCACTTCTGCAGTCTTCCAGACTAATGTCTCCATGGATGAGATTTGTGTATTGGCCACATGAGCCAATCATCAAACCTTTATCACTCATTAAAAGTTGGATTTGGTCTCTAGGGAGAAGAGCCTCCTTTGGTTCGATGGTTCTGAGAAATACTTCCATGAGTCCACCCGGGATAAAGGTAGCTGGGGACTTAGTCCCATATGTGAGGATGAGATGAACAAGTGAAGATATCAGATAAAGAAGTTATGTACTTTCCATAATGTTCCATCTGTACTGTCGATTGTTTTCATTTCTCCTCACACTCCCTCCCTCCAACCCCCTACCTTTGCTTCTTCTGATTGAACAGGAAGCATGATTCCGGCCATCTTTATTATCTCCAATACCCCAGAAGTGGTCTCCTTAAAAAATTTCAATCTTAAGTTCACTTCCTTCTTTCACTGGGATAATTCTAGCACACAAGATCCGAGGTAACAGGGAGAGCTGCACTGTGGGTAAGGGGAGGTATCGAAGAGCTTTTTTGGTTGCCACGAGCTTAGTAAAGGTAGAGTCAGATCCGATGGATCGGATCCAGACCCATAAGTGAGGATGAGATGAAAAATTGACAATATCAGACTGATTATTATCTCAGTGTTAAACCTTGTGGATGTTGTGCTACCTTTCATATCTTTATGCCACTTTGGCATGCCAATATTATCGGCATTTCCTTTTTCACACCCCACCAGAAACTGCCATACTGAGTTGCCTTATGCTGCATGCAACTGGCAAAATGAAAAATGGACAAGACCATGAGATGCCAACTACTACTCCCTGGAATGAGACCTAGAGCAAGGTTAGGGTTTACACTGGTACTGTGTCTGGCAGGGCTCCATGGGAATGCAGCCAAGAAACTAACATCTTCCTCTATTTACTACACAGGGATAACTGGGAATGCCAGCTCGGAGACTCCTATGATGGTCCCCAGTATGAGATGGATGTCTGGCATTGTCTTGTCAGATCAGTCAGTGATGCCTTTGGTACAGCTGCACAACTACAGTAACCTGTAGTGGTGCCACCCTGACCTTCTGCATCAGTGGCAGAAGAGGTCAGACTTAGGGCTCCTGACATGTATTGCACCTTTGCGAACTTGGCTACAGTTTGCGCTCTGAGTTTTTACACCGTTAATCAATAATGAGCTCTGAGCCATATCACACCCAGATGATAAACAGCAAGAAGCTAACCGCCATCAATGTCAGTATGTTTGATGCTCCCTACAGACTTTTTTTAGAACTAGTAACAAGAATACAGACTATTGCGGACTATAAGCCCAGCCAATAAAAGTTACAAACCCTTTACAGAACTTCCATCAGCTGAAATAAGGCAAGTAATGTTGAAAAATGTATCTATCCTTTTTGTATGTGTACTCAGGTTTCACACTATTAAAAAAGATTGCTCTGTAAAGCCACAGCTGCTGTTAAGTATTTTGGGTCTGTAGTTACAGTGGCTTTTAAGGGTGGGCATGGTGGTGCAGCGGTTAGTGTTGCCTCCTCACAGCAAGAGGTTCTCCGGTTCGATCCTCGGCTGGGGTGCCTTCTGTGCGGAGTCTGCATGTCCTCCCTGTGGTCGCGTTGGTTTCCTCCTGGTGCTCCAGTTTCCTCCCACATCCCAAAGACATGATGTAGGTAGATTGGACACTCTAAATTGGCCCTAGGCGTGAATGCGTGTGTATGTGCCTTCTGTGGAAGGTTGGGTCCTGGGCTGGCAACTCAACACTGTAAAACTTCACTGCCAATCATGAGCAGACAGGTGATCTGCTGTGGCAACCCCTAACTGGGAAAAGCCAAAAGAAGAAGAAGTTACAGTGGCTTTTACTAACAGAATCAATATGCTAATAACTTCCATGTGTATGTGGTCAACCCCTCCCCCACCTTTCCTGAGGTTCTTATATTTGTGTTTTCATATGCACAAAATAGCCAGTTTCCTGTTGCACTACTTATATCCCCATATGATTTTTTTATTGTAAGTGAACATTCTTGGGGACTATTATTACTGCCCTGGGATATCTGTTTAATGTAAATTGCTCTTCTCTTTAGCCGAAAAGCAAACATAATTAAATAAATAAATAAACGTTTTTACTCTCACCTGCTAATTCTTCTTAGGCAGGGGCAAACCTCATAGGTCTAATGAGCAACTGCAGACCGATTGTCTCATGCAAGTGTGGGGGTGTGTGACCTGCTTCACTTCCATCCCACCCCCAATTTCTCATACACCCCCCAGATCCCCAGATTTAACCTTTCTGTACCATACCCACAAGTTTCATTAGCTTACCAATGTCTTAAAGCCACACAATACATTTAAACCAACCATGACATCCCTCCTCTGGGTCAGTGATTAAGGAGCCTCAATCATCACCACTGACAACAGTGGAGAACATTCACTGAAAAAAAAAACATACACAGTATTTTTAGATGCAGCTTTTGCAGCAAATACAATTTCCATTAAGAACACACAGGGAATGCACACTCAAGCACTGGGGCTGGACTTTCCCACCAGACCCCAAATAAGACTCCCCACTGACACAGCTAAGGAGTTGAGTCCTTAGCCGGGTCTTCCAAGCCAGGCCCTCCACCACCTTCTCTATGAAATCAGTGGTCTCAGTGTCCCTGTTCAAAGTAGCTGACACACACACTCTCTTTGAGATTTGATTCACACACACACACACACACACACACACACACACACACACACACACACACACACACACACACCTAGGAAAGGCTGGCACGGCTAACCCACTTTGGCACCTCCACCTAGACTATTGGTAAATACACTGCCACTAGCAACTCTAAGGTTCTTACAAGGGTATCCAGTTACACTTAGTAAAATTAATATTTACAGAAATGGTAGTATTTGAGCAAACAGCAAAGCTTCCAAGAATATGCAGCGACAGTGCCACTAAATAAATGCAAGTGCTCTCAAGGGTTAAATATTTTCTAAAAGACCAGTCACAATGGAAGGCATAGATATATTTAAAAATAAATAATAAAACATGAAAATACTGAATATATATTTACAACAAACACCAGAGTTTCAATCATAGGAAGTACAAAAAAACCCCAACTTGAATGGAAAGACTTAGACAGATACAGAAAAAAAAAGCATTTACCTAATCTCACTATATATTCCGAACTGACTGAAGAATTATTGTCCCCTAGTTACTTACTAAACCAAGGCAAGATGAGGTGGAGGAGTGTCTTTGTTGGCCAAGTCCGACACATAGTGCATCTACCACATCTCCAACTAGTATTCAAATACAATTTAAGTGCTGGCTACAGAATGACATCACTTCTAGTCACCTGACTCTGTGGTTCCCACACTACACCCTCACTAGCAAATGACACACAACTGTATCACAATACACACATAGGATTTTAGCTAAATATATTACAGCATCTGGAAGCTATAAGACAAATCTAGTACTTCCACTCTTCCTGCAGAATTGTTTCCAAGACTATTTATTTATTTATTTACATTTGTTTACCGGGAAAGTCCACTGGTTCTGGAGCCCATTTTCAGTGGTGGCCTGAGAAGAAAAGCTCCAGAAGACTGAATGATGTAATTAAATCAAAAGGTGCTTCAACAAAGTATTAGTTTAAGGGTGTGCACACTTATGCAACCAGTTTATTGTACATTTTTTATTTTTTATATTTTTCTCCCAACAGATATGTCTGTTTTGCAATTGAATTGTACAGGTTATAGGTCACATTAAAGGTGGGAAAAGATTTGAAATGATTTATTGTGGTCTCATTTTATTATATCACAAAAACCTAGCATTTTAACAGGAGTGTGCACACTTTTTATATCCACTGTATACGTGTAATCAGTTACAACAATACAGTCTGACATACATGTATATTTCTTTTCTGTCCAGCAGGACCAACTGCTGATACATTTTTTAAACACAAGCAACTTTACAAACACATTTTTAACATAAGCATCTCTACAAATCAGGTTGCTATTCAAATGACATATAATTCTTTACAAAACTCCAGCTAGCTATGCTGGCATATGTTAACATGCACTGCCCTATTCCCCCTTGCACAGCTGGCACTACCTCAAATCATCACACAAATCCCTAACCTTAGCAAGGATATTCTACTAAATTTTGTACTCCATTGAGGAAACACAAGCAAAAGTCAATGCACAACCTCACACCTCTAAACATCACCTGTCAGTTCACTACTATGATATTCCCCAATTCAGCCATACTGGGTCCACTCCACTATGAATTCATACAACAAGCACACTAGAGGCACCTACATACTTCACATAATACATTTGCAAGCCTGTATGAGCACAACATTCTCCCAAACTAACACAGACTCATTTAAACTCACTCCTTACATAAACTTACTCACCCAACCCATTCACTATCTCTCCAATTATGATATAGTCACTAGTACCCACCCTCTCCTTCTTCCTAGTCTTCACCCATTTAACTTCCTACCACTCACACACTCTGTCACACCTTTCAGTCCCCTCATCCTGTAGCTCACCAGCAAAACCAATAAACTCCCACCTGATCTCACCAGACATAGCTCCCACCTTTTTCTCTCTCAGAACTGTAGAATTCCTTAATTATAATATAAATCTTCACAACTACATAAACAAGAAACTCAGCCTGAAACCAAAAACAAATTAAAATGGCAGGCAATTTATCACTACATCTCCCAACATTTAAAACACAGTAGTGACAAGTACCCTAACCCTGGACCAACCTCTCCCCCTCATTCATCCCACCCTACTACCTTGACTGATCTCATCTCTCCCTTACAATACTCTACAAACTCCTCTTCTATGCTTTTCATTCATTCATTCATTCACAGTAACATTAGAAGCATGTATAACAAGCTACCAAAATTCCATACAAGGCCTGCCTTGCACTCATCTGACATCATAGTAATAATAGAGATATTGCTAAAAAATTAAACAGATGAGATACTCCTGCCATATTATAACATGCTCAGTGTAGAAAGGCAATATAAGACAGCTGATGGAGTTGCAATACTCTGTAAAAACACTGTACACCTTCACCCCATCACCTCTAACCCCCCCCCCAGTTTAAAAAACACTGAAATCCTCCTATCTACTCTAAAACTAAATTAATACAAATCATTTTATATTTTTGTATTATATCCCACTTGGAAATAATCATAGCACAGCAGAAGATCTCATCTGACATCCCCCACAAAAAACTACTACTGAGTGACTTCAATAAAGACTGCCCCCCCCCTCTTTCTACCAATAACCCCACCATAAATCTGCATGGACTAATGTAACTGAACACTGCTCCCACTTGCTTCAATAATAACTATAACAACAATTACCACAGTAGACTGGACACTCATCCATTCCCAGAAAATATCTTACTCCAGTACCTTGTCAACTCTTTAAGCGATTATCACCATATATTCTCCACAAGAAAGCAAACAAAAATCCAGAAACAACACTAATTTAATGCGACTCATACCTCTCACATTTCAACAGACACATTTATCTCATACCTAAAACAGTATAACTGGACTAAAGTACAGTACCTACCGCTTAGTGATGCTGTATCTCACTTCAATCATACATTTCTAAAAATCCTAAATGAAGTGGCCTAACTTAGGAAAACAATTAGTTAATTCAAATTCTGGCCCCTTGTTATCTGGAAATGCAAAACATCTCATGAAACTTAGAGATACTGCCCAGAAAACTTGGGCCACAAACAAAACTCAGCCAAACTACCAGAAATTCAGAGAACTTAGAAAATGAGCCAAATACAATACAAAATTAGACAAAAACATATGACACTGTCCTCCAAAATAAAAATTAAAAGAATCAAAAATTATTTTGGCTTTCCATAAACCAGCTTCTAAATCCTGGCCATTCAACACAGCCTTTACCTACACTCAAATCTAAAAACTCAGCTGACATTGCTAATTAATTTAACTTCATTAAAATCAGTCTCTTCCTTACTCAACCATTTTATACAAAACAATGCCAGGAACACACTGCAGTGTCTATCTCCCCTTACTCTGTCTCTCCAGCCAGTCCTCACTGCTATCATCACAGGCTCCTACTTAAACTAAAAATACATCCATAGTATCAAGACAATCTAACTGACAAATATCTAAAAATGGTAGCAGAGGGCATAGCTTACCCTATCTCAATTCTAATACACCACTCAATCAATAAATCTATGCATCTTTGTAATGGAAAAATGTTACATCGTCTCAAGCCTCAGAGGTGATCATTCTACTGAACTCACCAATTACAGACAGATCGCCAGCCACCCCATCAAAAATACTTGAGAAGCATTCAGACCAAACTCCTACTATCATACAAAATTCACTCCTCCCTACTTCACAGCATGCCTCCCCACCACAGTACCTATACTACCCTCCTTCACTTCACTAACACTGTTAACACTAACACAAATGATGGCAGACTGTCATGTTCCTTGTAATAATTTGATACCTTCATTAGCCATTTAGATGTCAAGCTTCCTGACCTAGAGCCCTGTACTGCCGCTCATTCTTTGGTAAATACCAAGAATGAGAAAGTACAGTTGTGTACACTTACCATAAATGTAGATGTTCGAGTGTATTCACTGTTGCAGTCATTGTATTTGGGTAATCCTGCTGGCAGGTTGCCCTCAGTCGGCCTGAATTCCAAAGTCTTGGATCCTGCGTCGGCTGTCATCTCCCCTTCCCTGACATCAGATCGTCAGGGGTATAAAAGAAGCAGCTGACGCCATTTTCTTCAGTTTTTCTTGCCCCAGATGTCAGGTGCCCCCAAGAAGGGTAGCCAAACTTTATACATATATTCAGAAATACATCAATATAAATTTTACCTTCATCTATAAGCAAATACACCACATAGGTATTATAAATCAGAGAAGGAAAGATAAGATCCAAAAGAAAAAAGGGGGAAGGCGGGTGGATAACCTGGACTGCAACAGTGAATACACTCGAACATCTACATTTATGGTAAGTGTACACAATTGTACTATGTTCTTCATGCTTCACTGTTGCAGTCATTACATTTGGGTAGATTCCCAAAGCTATGGTTGGGAGGCTGGAGCTAAACAGCATTAGGAGCGGCTATGAGATCCTGCAGAACTGCAGTGGCAAAGTCTGCCCTGGATTTGGAGTAGAGTGGCAGATGATAGTGCTTTGTAAAGGCGTGCACTGAACTCCAAGTAGCTGCCTCTAAACTTTCCTTGGTTGGTACTCCCGTGAGAAAGGCTGCTGAAGTGGCTGCAGCTCTGGTGGAATGTGGCCCAATGCCTTTAGGCACTGGCTTGCCCTGGTATAAGTAGCAGAAATTAATGCAGTGGCCTATTCACTTTGAAATAGACTGCTGTGAGATAGCCTTTCCTTGTGATCCTGCAGTATATGCCACTAGTAATTGCTCTGTCTTTCTGAAAACGTTGGTTATGCCCAAGTAGAATCTAAGCTGTCTGTGTACGTCCAAAGAATGCAGAATTCTTTCCCCCTTGTTCTGTGGATTTGGATAAAAGGTTGGCAGATGAATGGTTTGGTTAAGAGCCACACTGGGCACCACTTTAGGCATAAATGTTGGGTTTGTCCTCAGGGAGACTCTGTCCGGATAAAAAATGATAAAAGGTTCCACAGCCATGAGTGCCTGTAGCTCTGAAACTCATCTTGCAGAAGTTATTGCTTGGAGCAGAGCTGTTTTCCAAGATAAAAACTTTATATAAGCAGTAGCAGCTGGTTCAAAAGGAGGCAGGGTGAGTTTTTCCAAGACATAGTTGAGGTCCCATGCAGGCATTGGTGATCTCTTTAGAGGCCTTAAATTTTTGGCTGCTCTGAGGTACTGTTTTAATAAGGGATGAGAAAAGATTGGTGGATCCGCATTGTAATGAGCCGAAATGGCAGAGGCATGAATTTTAATAGATGAAAAAGATAGGCCTTTGTCCAGCATCTCAGTTAAGTACTGTAAAATCTGAGGAATATTTGGCACAGCTGTATCTGTTCCTTGTGCCTGGTTCCAAGCACAGAATCTCTTCCATTTTCCAGCATAAGATTTTCTAGTACTAGGCCTTCTGGCTTCCAAAATGACATCCATCACAGCTTTGCTGAGAGGTGTGTTTTGTATGACTACATTATCCGCCATGCTGCCAGGTTTAAAGTCCTGAGCTGGCTGTGCAGGATTTGATTGTTTTGCTGGGACAGTGGATGCGGTACTTGAGGTAGGGTCCAAGCTGGGTATTGAGACAAACTCCTTAAAATTGGGTACCAGTGCTGGCGGGGCCAGTCTGGTGCAATCAGTATCATCTTTGGCTTCTCCTGTCTGACCTTTAGGAGTACTTTGGGGAGGAGAGGCAGAGGGGGAAAGGCATATACTGATAGGTTTTTCCAGCTGAAGGATAGGGCATCTACTTTCCATGCTTGTCTGTGATAAATCCTTGTGCAGAATCTCTTTAGTTGGTAGTTGTGAAGGGAGGCAAATAGATCTATGTCCGGGCATCCCCATTTCCTTGTTATCATGCTGAAGACTTGTGGATCCAGCTGCCACTCATGGGGATCCATGAGGTTTCTGCTTAGTTCGTCTGCCAGAGTATTTTTCCTTCCTGGCAGGAATTGCGCCTGCAGATGTACTTGGTAAGTCAATGCTGTGTCCCACAAAGTCATGGCTAGTCTGCAAAGGGGGTAAGAATGTGTGCCCCTCTGCTTGTTTATATACCACATGACCATGGTGTTGTCTGTCTTTATCAGTAGTTGTCCTGGTTGAAGTGGGTCCTTGAATGCTGTCAGGGCATTTTGAACAGCTAGCATCTCTTTTTGAATGATATGTAGATGCATTTGGTTTGAGGTCCATGTTCCCTGAATGCATCTTCCTGCCATGTGGACCCCCCAGGCATAATCATCTGACACATCCGTTGTTAGTGTTTGCCTGGCTGGAGGTAATGTGAATGGCTGTCCTTTGTTTTGGTGACAAGCCTTTGCCCACCCTTGAAACTCCTGTTGCAGGCAGGAAATGAGGGTAATTATAGTTTCCAGGCTATGGCAATATTGAGTCCAAACACTTTTTAGCTACCATTGAAGTTTCCTCATATGCAGTCTTGCATATGGATTAGTAGGATGCAGGATGCCATGAAGCCCAAAGCCTGCAGAATTTTTCTTGCAGATAACTGGGCCTTTGTTGCTAACCTTTTGAAATAGGTAGTCAGTTGCATTTGTTTGTCTGGTGTGAGATAAGCCATCTGGGCAGTTGTATTTAAGCTTGAACCCAGGAATAGTATCTCTTGAGAGGGTACTAGTTTTGATTTCTTTTCGTTGACTGTGTACCCTAGGCATGTTAGAAGCCTGTTCACAAATGCCAGATGCTGTAGAAGAATGTCCTTGTTCTCTGCTTGAATTAGGCAGGCGTCCAAGTAAGGATATATTTGTATTCCTGTTTGTCTGCAGAATGCAATTACTGGTGCCAGGCACTTTGTAAAGACCCTGGGCGCAGTAGAAAAGCCAAAGGGCAGTGCAGAGAATTGGTAGTGCATTGAGCCAGCCTTGAATCTGAGGTATCTTCTGCATATTTGTCTGATTGGGACATGCAGGTATGCCTCTTTTAGGTCTAAAGTTACAAGCAAAGCGTTTTTGCCCAGCATGGGCAGTAGCTGCTGAAAGTCAACATTTTGAATTTTGGTATATCCAGGAATGTATTCAGAATCGATAGGTCCAGTATTGGCCTCCAGGCCTTGTCCTTTCTGGGTACCAAGAACAGTCTTGAGTAAAAGCCTTGTCCCCGCTCTTGCTCTGGCACTTGCTGAATGGCCCTCATGTCCATGAGGGATGAAACCTGTCTCTGTGCCTCTGCCCATTGATTTTTTGGCAGATCTGGCCAGCCGTTTGCCTTTGGCAGGGTATGGAAATGGAACTTGTAGCCTTGTGATATGATATTTAGAACCTACTTGTCCTGGGTTATAATGTGCCAATTTTTAGAAAAAAGTGCTAATTTTCCCCCTAAAGGTGCTGCCAGGAAATACATGCTTGGTGCAGGTAGGGGGAAGTCATTGGGACTGTTTCCTGTAAGGTTGTGATTTGTCTTCTCCACTTTTGGAGGTAGAAGCACCCCATTGCTTTGACCTGTATGAACCTTGTGCCTGGGATCTGCCTCTAGTGCGTCTGGGTCTACCCCTTTGAGGTCTGTCTGACACAGGAAAGGACCAATTCTTTGTTGGCCAGTGTCTACTAAACCTAGGTGGCTGTACCTGTAAGAAATCTTGGACCATCTACTAAACCTAGGTGGCTGTACCTGTAAGAAATCTTTGACCATTTGCATAGATTTAGCCTTGTCCTCCATTTTCTTTAACACCTCTTCTGCCTTAACACCAGAGTCGGTAGTGGCCTGCGACTCTAAAGTAGCGGTCATCAGGGGCTGCAAAAGCGCCTCACTGAGAACCAGCGAACCGGCGACTGGCTTATGAGAAGCTTCGTCGTTGGTTTTGGGCCTCGGCTGTCATGCATACAAAGAATCATGCTGTAAAGGTGCATCTAATAATTTAACTTTAACATGATCAGGCAGATTTTGTTCCATTAACCAAGCATGCTTTCTAATTACAGAACCTGTAACTGCGGCCCTGCAGGAGGCCTCTAAAGAATCAAAACCACATTGCAAAGTATGCTTTCCAACTTGTTCAGCTGCATGCAAAATATCCTGCATTTCCTTGTTTTCTGCAAAATCAGAGTTTAACAACATTTTCTGTTTAAGCAATGCCAAGACATGTTGCTGATATTTGAGCATATGAAACTGACAGTTTAAGGCCCTTATAGCCAAGGTAGCAGATGTGTAAACCTTTTTTCCCCATCTATCCACTGCCCTAGAATCCCTGTCAGAAGGGGTAGGGTTTTTTGCAGCGGAAGCCTAAACTCCCTTGGGACCCTGAGAAATAGTTTCTGGGTCTGCAGCAGGGTTTTTAAAAAGGAATTTATGTGAGTCAGGAACCCTGTAATATATGTCAGGCTTAACAGGAGCTGGAGGTAAGGAGCCAGGGGTAAGGCTAGACTCCAAAAACACATCATCCACAATGTCTAACACAGGAGGGATGGCTAGTGGCTTGTGCTGAGGTAGTAACAGGAAATGCCTGAGCCTCTTTTTAGACTCAATCTTGGCTCTCCCAGTGAAAATGCTCCCTCAAGATATGTAAGGTTTCCCCAAAAGAGTAGTTCTCAGGAGGAGAAGCTGAAGGTATAGATTCTTCAGCATCAGAATCCTTACAGGGGGAAAAGAATATTCCTGATCAGAAGAGGAATCAGAAGAAATGGAAACCTGATCTGAAGATTCATAGTCAGTCTCTTGCCTAGGCCTCTTATCAGGAGAGGGATGGGAACCCCTGATCAAGGTAATCAAGTCTTCGGCCATTTTGAAAATCTATTTTTTGGGCACGGAGGCCTGTACATGTGGCTCTTGAGGTTGCTTCTTTGCCTTTGAAGGTGCTTTAGCCTTTGCCTTTGAAGTCGGTTTAATGTATAGATGTTTTGGTCTGAATACTCCCTCAGAAGCCGGTGCCTGCTCAGTGGCTCTGAACCCATATGAAGGATCAGCGTCCGAGGCTGCAATACCTTGAGTTTCCAGTAGCATGGCCAACTCCACATGGGAGTCGGTAGCGGCCTGCAACTCTAAAGTAGCGGTCATCAGGGGCTGCAAAAGCGCCTCACTGAGAACCAGCGAACCGGCGACTGGCTTAGGAGAAGCTTCGTCGTCGGTTTTGGGCCTCGGTTGTCTTTCTTTTTCTTTGCGTTTTTTGTTAACTCCGGTTGTCGGATGGCTTTCCGACGACATTTCTGGATAATTAAATCTGCGGCCAAAGTAGTTTAAAGCAAAATCATACGGACGCTTAATAGTGTGTTGGTTAAATCTAGCACAAAACCAACAACCCAGAAAATTATGATAAGGGCCTAGGCAAGGAATACAGTTAAGAATGAAAGTCCTTATGAGGTATTTGCTTCCCACAAGAAATACAATTATTAACTTTTTCTGACATCGGTTCTGGAGCAAGAAAAAAGTTTCCCCAACGGGGTACTTAGATTTATAGAAGACTTTGGATCTGAAATTCGAACTCAAAAATCTCAGGAGTCGGCCGACTGGCACTTGCGAACTGCTTCTGCTTCGGGCACCGCGCAGCAAGAAAGACTGAAGAAAATGGCGTTGGCTGCTTCTTTTATACCCCTGACGACAGCCGATGCAGGACCCAAGACTTTGGAATTCAGGCCGACTGAGGGCAACCTGCCAGCAGGATTACCCAAATGTAATGACTGCAACACTGAAACACGAAGAACATCAGCTTTTTGTGCAAGATCTGAAAACTGTGTTACTCTCTCCATTCTCCTTCATGTCAACAACCAATTCATTTTACATAGCCGGTAGTTAGTGCAGCCAACTAAAGTTCAGAGCTGTCAACACTTCCTATAGTCAAGGGTGCAGGGTTTGATTCCTTCCAACTCCATTTGTCTATTGTGCAACTCTGGCATGTCCCTTAACCAGGAAGTGGTCCCAGGTCACTAATGAAATGAGACACTTATGTCTGGTGGGCTAACCTAATTAATAAAATAAATACTTGTTAATTTTGAAGTAGGGAAAATTTAACCACAACTGGGCTTCTATATAAAGTTTACTATAAGAAATGTAAGAAACTTAATTGAGGCTATAACGACTGAGGACTTGGCTTTCTTTTATCACTTTTTTGAATAAAATTGACTGTCTCACTATTTTACATACTCTGTTTTAAGGTTTGTTGATATGTGAGTTTAATAAATGTTATCAGTACAAAGTAAAATAAAAACTAAAAATTAATCATATCACATAAAAATACGCATCACTTTCAAAAATTAAACATAATGAGGTACAAATAGGGCAGATGTTATTTCATCAGATATTACTTATTTGACTTAACTTCACAAAATTGTGAGCTTGAAGAATTACTTAGGTTATAAATTATTACAAAACAAATTTGATTGCCAGGCTTTGTGGAGAAGTCTGGACTTATGACTGGGTCACGTGTCATCAAGGATCGATTTATCAGCCTTGGCACTGAAAAAGGCTAGCAAAGATGGAGTAAAGGGACACAGCCATGTAGCAGCCTCAACACTGGAGGGCCAACCAGAGAGGGAATAACGAGGTATAACATCTGCGGCTCTCCCTGGGATTGAGGAGGATTGCAAGCACGTGGGAACACAAGGAGTGGTGCAATTCCCCCTGAGAGAGACACCATGGAATCCATCACCCAGGCTTCATGAGAGAGGCAGGGCTGCTTGAACGAAACACCTCATGAGTGAGGGATGTCATCTGTGGTCAGTAAACTGCACATCCCCACCCCAGTGCTTCACCACTTGAATGCAGGGATGAAGGCTTACAGCAAAAAAAAAAAAAAAAAAAAACAGTCGACCTTTACCCCAGTGAAGGGAAAGGAATGGATTTGCTGAATGGGAAGGGGCTTATGAGCGACAGTCACTGGGAAGGGGCTGATGAGCGACAGTTACTGGGGAAAAAATTAGCTAAATATATTAAATTAAATAAAATACAATTTCATACAGAGAAAACACGTTAATTCCTAAATATCTCTGGCGGTTGAAATCTATTAGAGAATAAAAAAATCCAGAATTTCTGTTCAGCTGTTTTTTTCTTTTGACGTGATTTACATCCTGCATGTAATGTACATACATATCTATGTGAATATATACATCTAAGATATAGGTAGGCTTATGTGCGTGACATTAGAGCAATAGCCAATGAATGAGAATGGTACATTGAAGATTTACCCGTGGTTGGTGTGGCTTAATCAAGAGGGTGAAGCCCCAGTGATTAAACAAAGGCAACTGTGGGTAAAGCTTCACTATATCACACCCAGGAGATGGTTAGTGCTATTATACAATGACATTACCTATGAAAGAGCGCCGTGGTGCTGTTTGACTTGTTTTGTATCCTGCTGCTTTCACGGTACACTGCGAATGCATATGGGACTTACATTACGCAGTACATCAGTGCTTTAGAAAACAATCAACAGCAAAAAGATAAATCTCCGCTGCTTCTTTTTTTTTTTTTTTTTTTTGAAAAAACAAAATAAAGTTTGAAGTCCAGACAGTTCAGAGGTATGACAGAGATAGGGCAGAAATACAAGGAAAATCAGGTACATTTCTTTAGTTTTGCATTACGTACCTGATTTTCCTTGTTCTTGACCTTTTTGCTCCAGAAAACTGGAAACCCTTAGTATATATTAACAGAAGAAAGTCGGTGTGACAGGACTTTTTTCTACTGGTATATGCTCGCTGGTTGGGTTGACCAGTCTAAGTGCACATTTTTGAATGCTAATGACTTGTCGCTATATAACAGATATATATAGATAGATAGATAGAGATATATAAATATGTAGATTTTTTTTTTATTATTTAACATTTGTTTACTGGGAAAGTCCAACTGGGACAGAGCCCATTTTCAGTGGAGACCCAGGGAGAAACACTCCAGATACATGTCTTTGGAATTTGGGAGGAAACCGAAGCAGCTGGAGGAAACTCACGTAAACACAGGGAGGACATGCAGACGCCACACAGAAGGCACACCAGCCGAGAATCGAATCGGAGAAGCTCTTGTGAGGAGAAAACACTAACTGCTGCACCATTTCGCCATATATTTTATATATATATATATATATATATATATATATATATATATATATATGTGTGTGTGTGTGTGTGTGTGCGCGCGCGCGCATGTATGTGTGTGTGTGTGTATTTATATGTTAGTGTCTCTCTGTGGGTCTACTTCTAAACTTCGAAGTTTCATAACTTCAAATTTCTTATGGTCAAGACCATAAGATCGAAGTTTTGAAACTTTGAAATGTAAAAAAATAAATAAATAAAAAATACAAACAAAACCTTTTTTTATGTTTTTGCAGGGAGGCAAGGCAACCCCCCCACACCCCCTGCTAATTAAATATACCAACTCTAAGATTGAACTACAGTGAGAAAAACGGTAAATATACCATTCAGCGCTGTACTGCGATCTCCATTTAAACAGCTCGAAGTTTCAAAACTTCAATCTTCTGGTCTCAACCATATGAACCATTTGAAACTTCGAAATTTAGAAGTAGACCCATCTCTGCATGTATATATATATGGATGTGTGTATATACATCTATGTGTGTATATCTTGATTCCTAGTGAGAAATATGCTGATTTGCAAATTGTTGTTAAAGTTCTCTATCAGCCTGTGCTATCAATGCTTATACTAAGGGCCATATAAATATTTTGTTAACAAAAATATCATCTCAATCCGCTCACAAAATTACCTGCAGTGACTATCATTTTATATTTACCTAAACACTAAATAAAATCTATAATACTAGCGTCAAATTTGCCAGAAAATGTTACACTACATGGTAAGGAAAGCCACAGTATGTCAGTTTTAAGTAATTTACTATAGGCTTGGTTTCATCATTGTGAGCTATAGGTTAGTTTGTTAATCAGTTGAAGATTCACTTAAAACAAACCTTTTCACTGTTAAAAGAATGCCACAGTGGGAGGGACTGGAGGTGAAAAATTCTTCTTTCACCTTCGAGATGCAGTAAAAAGAGGTGAAAATGACCCCATTCTCCTCGGTGAGACAGTGCAGACAATGGTTCATTAGGTATGTAGGAGGGATTTCCTTACTATGAATATTTAACCCTGAAGGGATTGTAATTTCAGTGCATCAGAAGTGGTACAAAAGTCAGTACTGATGGGGCATGGATTTGTAGGTGGTAAGGCAGGTTCTGAATTTCCTTCAGAATTTTTGGCTCAGTTGAAAAACCACAGTCAGAGTCAAAACTTGGAATTTAGTGCAGTCCCTCTATGTTACTGTTTTTGAAGAATGGGCTGTGTTGGTATTGTGAAAGGGGGGAACAGTCCTTTTTAGTTATGTGCTAGGGGTGATGGCCATGCTTTGTTATATGCATGTTGGAGAGGTTTTTGAGAAGATCATTTCAATGGCTACCAAAAACAGAGTTAAGCATATGCATTCCAAACACCTGCTGGATATTACAGGTATGTGTACACTTTTTACTGAAAAGAGATTGTCAAACTTAATTGTATCACTGACTTCAGCTGATGTACCATGTGCACTTATTGTCAAAGAAACGGACATGATTATGTATTTGGTGTATTTTTGTTGCAATGTTTATGAGTAAGGAATGTAATGTTTTATAGTGAGTTTCTTTTAACTTTGGTGTGGGGGTAGGAAGTTACTGATGTGGATTTTCCAGCTTTTTGGCTTATGATTTCTTGTTTTTATTGAGTATATTACAGTGGGTAATATAACAGATGTTAATTAGGTGAGTATTTTCTTATTTATAGTATGTGTGCGCATAGAAAAAAAAAATGTTTCTGTAAATGATTGTGTGTGTGTGTGTGTGTGTGTGTGTGTGTGTGTGTCTTTAAATTCAGATTAGTCCTGTCTTGTTTGAGGCTAACAGACTGAAGATGAATGACCAGGAGTACCTTCTTAACGAGGTTCTTAATGTATGTGCTGCACACAGCAACATAAAAGCAATAGTAAGCAACTGATCAGGGGGCTGTAACATGCCTAGCCATGTACATCTTTAAACAGACACATTAAATGTACTTGCCAACCTGGGGACACTTAGCCACAGTGATATAATCTAACATTGATAGCATCTACCCATACACTTAGGCACATAGTGATATAATCTAAAATTGATAGCATCTACCCATATCAGTTAGCTTCATTACACAGAGGTGTCACTTCATGTCTCAGCAGTTCTCAAACTTCAGTTACACAGCACACAGCAAGACTCGGGAACAATCAGCCTAAGCAGTGGAAGACACGGTTGTTGGCTTCTTTCTTGTGTTTATGTAATTCGCAGACAGAACTTGACAGGATATTCATTCATTAGTTTGGATATAACCACAGTTTGAATATGTCTGGTAGTGATTCTTTTTACCCTGTTTTTTACTGTTGTGTTATCTCTCATCCCTTTCCCAGATGAGGGGCGAGTTCTATGAAGAGTTTTTGATGTGAGACTGTGCATCCGGTTGTAAGGTAAAAAGAGAAAAAAGTGCTGAAGAACATATAGTACAACACAGTAACACACAAAGATGCAACATGTAGACTGACATGCACTTAGCCAGTAGACAGAAGTCAGCACAAAATACATTATGAAATTAAAGGAACAGATAAGTGGGTCTACTAATATTAACACTTGCATCACTCATATTTTTACAAAATTAGAAGCAGCCAGATCATAACATTTTGGGAACTTCATTAGTATTTAGAAATCAGCACTTTAGACTAGAAAATGAAGATATGCTTTTTATAGTCACCAGCATGTGAGAAAGCCATTACAGTTGGCTAGTATTTAGAGATTTAAAATAATGTCTTGTCTTGTGTCTTTCGGCTTTTCCCAGTTAGGGGTCGCCACAGCTGAACTCCGGCCCGCTAATGATTGGCAGTAGATTTTTACGTACCGAGTTGCCAGTTCTGACGCACAACCTTCAACGAAGGTACGCCCATTCACGCATGTCTCCACACAGAAGACGCTTTCGCTGAGAATCGAACAGGACAACAATAAAAGAATGAAAAAAGAAAAGACTGTTTCTACGACTGTTTGGACCTTGCATCGTTCATATGCTTTCTGTAGAGCTAGCGGTAGTCATGCCATAAAATCACTGCACTTGGCTAACATTCAGAAATGACAGCAAAATAAAATATGAAATGAAATAAGCAGAAAACTCTATTTACTAATGCTTTAGCTCTGCATTATTCATATGATGTCCTGCAAAGCAGTAGGAAATCAGGTCATAAAATTCCTGAAAGGCTACTTTCCTCCGAGGATAAAAAGCACTGGTGAAATTAATTAACAACTCAAAGAAAGCTGTTGTGAGTATAACTGCAATTTGTAATGGAATCTGGCCAAGACCTTAGAAACTTTCTGTAAGTGCTCCTCCCACAACTCCAACAGCCAAAGCTGGGACATGTTCAGAAAGGTAGAATGAAAATGTAAACAAATACAGAATCAAAACAAAAAAATCTCTAGGACTGCCCCTTTAAGATTATCTATCACACACACTAACACACGTATATATGATTACATTATATTTTGTTAAAATACACAGAAAACTTTACAATGTACCAGAATGCCTGTACACTTGTAAGTGATTTTAATATTTAGATCACTAAAGCTGTCAATAATAAAGACAGAAAGAACAGATGATACAGTAAAAAAAAAAAAAAAAAAAAGAGGTGCAACCCATGATGCAGTCAGTTCATATTCGCATGAAAATGTAGCTTTATTTACTGGATAACAGGACAGAAAATAGCCCTCTTTAATGCACTGAAGTAAGAGTGTGATTAATTATCAATCTTGGAGATGGAAGTATTAAGGAGAAGTTAGTCAAGGGGAGAGAGAAAGAGAGACAAAACAACAAAGAAATGCTTTGAGGGGTGGGTGTACAGGTCAGCGAGAGTGTGTTTTTTAATGAGGTGGGTGGAGGTGAGGCTGGCTAAAAAGAACAAGGAGCAGATGTCTGAGAAATTATACTTTGAATCTTTGTGTTCACTATTTATTGTTTCAGAGTACACTTTATAATTCTCATACACAAGAGACAAATGTCAAGCTTATTCCAGCTTTTACACTGAAAGACACTGATAGAACACCCACAGAATTATATTTGTTGTCCAGTAAACATATATACTTAAAGTTCTCATTTTTCTAATTTCAGGTGAAGTGGTTAGCATTACTTATCTCATACATTCTTGGATGTAGCTCCAAACAGATTACAGCGAGACCACTCAAGCTAGTGAAATGGAGCTTCTGCTACCTCTAATGTATCAGACACAGTGTTTACATTTCTCAGAATGTCATAAAAGCTGCAACTGTCTAAACCACTTAAAAGAGAAACAGCACGGTATGAAAAACTACATAGCAGGTTTCACTCAAAGCACAAAACAATCCCTTAGCAACTCTTGACTGTACACTGCTTCAATAGGAAGTGGTCAAATATGCTACATGCAAGGTGCGACTTCAAGAAATCTCATAAAAATTGTGTGCCAAGTTCAGGTATAAATCTTTAGCAAATAAAGAAATACATTAAACTGCAAGCTCTTCTCATTTAAGACTTCCCAGAAATAAATGAGGCATGATGCCAGCTGTCAGGGCAGACTGCTTCACTGTCCAGGCTTTAAATCATTTTTCAGAAAGAATGTCTGAGCTATAATGCCATACAGAACATAAAAACTCAACTCATACAGCTTAGCAGATGAGTTAAACAATGAACATCATCAAATGCAAACCTGGTATGAACTTCACTGCAGGACAGTGATGACTTAAAACAAAGAAATTAAAAGCAAGTAGCCATCTTGAGCAGCTGAATACACATGGACAAATGTCTTGATTGGCTATACTATGTTTATATCATTCAATTCAATCAACACAGGAGTAAAGAAAAATGATTCAGACTTGAAGAGTGAGACACAAAACTCCCATTTGAGAAAGTTTCTCATTTCCTTGTAAGTGAGCAAACATCTGGAGTTATATGGGTAAATTTATACAAATTCTAGGTTCACGTGTTTATTCAGTGAATACTCAGAAATATTAAACATAAATGTATGGCACAATCGGTGAGAAAGAATGACCAGTGAATTTGTGTATTTCTGTTTATTATTCTACCATGCACTTAGTAACACTGAAGTAAATCATGGGAGACTGCAGGATCATCCATAGTTTCAATGCATGGCTGGATCAACCACAAATCTCTTCTCACTACAAATGCTTGTAAATACATACTGCAGTTCTGAACAACACACACCCTAACAACGAAGAGTTACTGTGATATCAATTTAAAATAGGACAACAAAATGGCACATGAGACAAAGAGGATACAGTTTAAAGCCAGAGTCAGTCTCAGATGAATTTTAAGGAAGTACTTTTTTATACAAAGATTATGTTGGATTTATGAAACATCATTTGTGAGAAGCTTAAGGTGTAAAAACAGTGGCAGAATTGAAGAATTCATGGAACACATAAGGGGGTTCTTGTAGAGATGGAAAAATTATCAGTGAAGTAAAATCTGCCACCTGCCTGCCATGCAGTAAAAAGGACAGGCAAATTAACCCAAGAGATCCTTTCCTGCCATCACCCTGACTGAAAAGTAGGAAACAGGCAGGCAAAGTAACCCAAGAGATCCTTTCCTGCCATCACCCTGACTGAAAAGTAGGAAACGGGCAGGCAAAGTAACCCAAGAGATCCTTTCCTGCCATCACCCTGACTGAAAAGTAGGAAAGAGGCAGGCAAAGTAACCCAAGAGATCCTTTCCTGCCATCACCCTGACTGAAAAGTAGGAAACAGGCAGGCAAAGTAACCCAAGAGATCCTTTCCTGCCATCACCCTGACTGAAAAGTAGGAAACAGGCAGGCAAAGTAACCCAAGAGATCCTTTCCTGCCATCATCCTGACTGAAAAGTAGGAAACAGACAGGCAAAGTAACCCAAGAGATCCTTTCCTGCCATCACCCTGACTGAAAAGTACGAAAGAGGCAGGAAAAGTAACCCAAGAGATCCTTTCCTGCCATCACCCTGACTGAAAAGTAAGAAAGAGGCAGGCAAAGTAACCCAAGAGATCCTTTCCTGCCATCACCCTGACTGAAAAGTAGGAAAGAGGCAGGCAAAGTAACCCAAGAGATCCTTTCCTGCCATCACCCTGACTGAAAAGTAGGAAAGAGGCAGGCAAAGTAACCCAAGAGATCCTTTCCTGCCATCACCCTGACCGAAAAGTAGGAAACAGACAGGCAAATTAACCCAAGAGATCCTTTCCTGCCATCACCCTGACTGAAAAGTAGGAAACAGGCAAGCAAAGTAACCCAAGAGATCCTTTCCTGCCATCATCCTGACTGAAAAATAGGAAATAGACACGCACGGTAACCCAAAAGATCCTTTCCTTCCATCAGCCCGGCTGATATATAGGAAAACAGACAGGCAATGTAAACTGAGTGATCTTTTCCCACCATCAGTATGCCTGACATATGTGAAAATATGCAGGCAAGGAAACTTGTATGATATTTTCCTGCTATCTAAATGAAATGTACAAAAATGAGAACGGGCAGGTAAAGATGGTAGCCAAAGAGATCCTTTTAGGCCAAAGTCTGTGTTTCTATGTTCTCAACAAATCTCTTCTGTCTTTAGAAGATTAGACGATAACCACTGCAATTCTGCTCTGTAAATCATGAACCAAAAAAAGAGATCAGTAATTGCTCATAAGTATTATTTCTGCAACAGGCAACCTTATGAACTAGTTATTTCAAGAATGAAATACTGTAAGAAAATAAGAAAGACTGTGGAAGGTTTGCCTTTGACCAGGAAGTCATATATTGCAAGTGAAACATGCCAACTCAGTGTGCAAACGAAAACAGCCCAACAACTAAAGTATTGGTTTGAATTTGGTAAAGTATTTGAGCTTTTACCAGAAAAAATAAACCCTGGAACTCATTAATGCCTGCACTATGAGTGTTCTAAGTGTACACTGTTGTGTGAGCAAACAACACAGCATAACTCACACCTCCTTCCTCCTAATTTTAGTTTTCCTACTGATTTTCTTGCAGCTTTAAATACTGAAGGGGATTCATAAAGATTACCACAAAATGTAAACATTTACACTTAGTGTAATCTTTCTGTGCTATTATTAAGCACAACAGATGAGGGCTTTTTCTGAATACAGATCATGTACATTTAAGTGTACACTTACTGTAGGCGTTAATGAATCAGACATATTGTAACAGATATTCAGATACTAATATACGTTACACACTGGGTTGTGTTGTGTTATGACCCTGGGCTTAATGATAAAATTTCCATCAAGCCGTTGTTACATAAAAAAGCAGCTTTTGTGAAATAATTTACACTTTGAAGTCAGTAGTTAAATATTTTTATGCGTAGTTTTATTAAATGAAGATAATGTTTTAGCAGTGTATTTTTAACTATAATATATTGTATTTTAAAGTTTTTAAGGATGTGTTGCTTTATGTACTTAATTGGATATTGTCAGTTATTAATTTAGCATTTAAGGGGAAATTGGTTTAGAAGTGGTAGATTCTGATGACATCCCTTTTCAAAGGGAAGAAAGCGCTCAATCTGAACTTGTGGATTTATTTTATTTTAAATAAATTGGAACTGTTCGTTTATCCAGCTGCAGCAGTGTTACTTCTGTTAAGTTTATGTGCTGTGTTATTATTTAGACAGTAAAGGCAAATGGTGTAACACAGAGAGAAAAAGACAATCATAAGACCATCCCTCTAATTAGTGACCAGTCACCTCACCTTTTTTGTTTGTGACTTCACAGATAAATTAAAAAGGGTGTTGTATGTATATAGAGTGATGATCTACAAAAAATGTACTTCGAAGTGGAGAAAATAAAAAAAAAAGGAAACTACAGAACTGCTCAGAAACATGACAAAGTTCATTGCAAATGAATACATGAAAAAATGTCCTTTTCAGACAGGAACAGTGAGTCCAACACTAGAATGTTGTTTTGCAGAACAGAATCCAGTGTGTCTTAAACAAAAACAGGATAATAAAGACAGCATGCTGAAAGATGTAAATGCGGACTGAGGGCATTTAAGAGCACTAGTGAAACCAGTAGTTTATGTATATTATTTATTTGCCGATTGGGGTAGAGCACAGATCCAGCTGGCCTATTTTTAGGTTCTAGGGGATTACAAACAAGTGGCAGCAAAAAAAGTCGGCAGTGGTGTACACAAATACACAGCGAGGTAAAAACCTGTACTGAATGACCGTCATGTATTAACGGAAATTTCCATACATTTATACTGCTGTACTAAAGTCAGTTCAGACGGTTAAACTTCTGGAATGAAATCAGCAGACAGGGGCCATATCAGTTAATGAATGCCATTTGGTCAATACCAGTATTACTTAATCCTGACTGTCTCAGTCCTATGTAATCAAGTAGGTATTACTGTAGTGGAAATTTCAGTAGTCGTGTATTGATGTAAGCATTTTGCTATGTTCAGCGTGGTTCTGTGGATTTTTAGGTGGGGTGGGCATGACAGAGGTTCTTATTATTTGTAGTTTATTTAACTGCAGGTGTAGTTCAAATTTCTTATTTCCAGCAGAATTCTGAAAATGGGTACAGCAACAGGTTTTCAGCAACGGGCTGTTTGATCTTTCTGTGTGGTTGTGCAGCTGCATGGAGGGTACAGAGGCTTGCCACCTTACAAAAATGCTTGGTTTATTAACTGTGTGTTTCATGTTTGGTTGCTTTCACTTTTGTAGTTTCTTTGTCTGTGGAGACAGCATTTGTGTCCTCATTGTTTAGACATGAATCTGATCAGACTACATATGGTGCAGAAGGTTAAACGTGATGCACAAACTGCATCAAAACCGGTATGAACAATATAATACATTTACAAAGCAGAATGCATTCTATTGAGAAACACAAAAGCTAAACAGAGACAGCTGAGGAAGTATTTAAATATTGTAGTAAAGTATAAAAAAGGTACAGGTAGGTGTCCAGTTTGGTGTCAAAAATTGTGCAGGGTACACAACAGATATTGTGGTACTAAGTACAACATACACAACTCACAAAAACTGCAGAAAATGTAAGAAATCACCAATTACATCTGCACAGTTAAAGAATAAAAAAAATGTGACATCTAAAAGGTTTGCACAAATGTACATACATTTTGAAAGCTATACTAGAATGATAAATAAACTGGGTGGGTCTTTTGTTTTCAGTTTGCTGTGATATTTTAGCTCACAGATCAATGCCACACCCTGCTTAGATTCCCCACAGTTCTTGCTTCACTTTGTTAAACTGAATCCTTAACTACAGAGGCTCCATACTACAAACCAAGGCACATTAGAGAAGCCAGTCAACATAAGCAGTATGTCCATAACAGATGAATGGATAATAGAGCAGCAGAAAAAAAAAAAAAAAAGACAAAGGTATCGGAAAGATATGCATGCTCCATACTGGGAGCATCCAAACACAACACGTGGGGTTGCAGTGAGTCATGCAAAATACAGATTTCATCAAACAATGCTTCATATGCCCAACACCAACAACAAAACAGGTATAAGAGCTCTGACAGAATTCCTTTCCTCTTCCTGAAGCACACATGCATTATCTACGAGAATGGTGGAAAAACACAATCAAATTCCATACAAAGCTCAGAAATCTCTTTCTGTCTCACACACACACACACACACACACACACACACACACACACACACACACACACACACACACACATAGATATACATACACATACACACATATATACACGCACGTGTGAGACAATGTGAGGTATACTTAGCTATGCCAAGAGAAGTAAAGCATTGGATGTGTAAAATATGCCAGCACAGCTAGCTGGAATTTAGTAAAGAATTCTATGTTATGTTATTTGAATATCAAACTGATCTGTACAGATGTTTTTGACACATATATATACTAAATCCTGGCAGCTTCTAGCAATGGGGGGGGGGGGTTGCATGGGAACCAGAAGTCAGACGACAAGATGTATGTGATGTCATTCTGTAAGCCATCACTAAAATAATGTGTAGTACTAGGTAAGACTTAAGGCTCAGGTCAGTCTGTTTCTTGAAACCTGACACAGAAGAACCCTTTACCTACTTCATCTTACCTTCCTCAAGTGACCAGGGAACAATAACTCTTTAGATCAGTTAGGAAAATATAGTGAGACTAGTTAAGTACTATTTTTCTGTATCTGAGTGAATCTGTCTGTTATTTTCATATTTGTTATGACTGAAACTCTGTTGTTTACTGTAAATAGATATTTAGTATTTTTTAATTCTTTTCTTACTTATTATTAAATATATTTAAACTTTTCATTGTGGCTGGTATTTTTGAGAATATTTTAATCTCTGAGTGTACTTGTATATATTTATTGACAGCTTTGGCCACTCCTGAAAGCCTTACCACATTGGTCAAACACTATAATATGTATCAATATTAATTTCACTCGGTATAATTGGGTATCCTTGCAAGACCCTTAGAGTAGCTGGCTTTGGAGTGTCTGTAAATGCCTTACAGTCTGGGTAAAAGAGGGCATAGCTAGTAAATCGGTGCCAGCCTTTCTCAAGGTGTGTGTGTGTGTGTGTGTGTGTGTGTGTGTGTGTGTGTGTGTGTGTGTGTGTGTGTGTGTGTGTGTGTCAGCTGCTTGGAACAGGGACACAAAGCACTGGTTTCATAGACAGGGTGCTGGAGGATATGGCTTGGACACTTGGCTGAGGACTCAACCCTATAGCTATGCCAGTGGGGGAGTCTTATTGGGGATCTGGAGAGAGACAGAGGACCCATCCCCCAGACTGACCATGTTCCCTGTGTGCTCTTAAGTGAAACTGTGCTTGATGCAGAGAGCTGCATTTGGAAATACTGAGTGCATCCATTTTTGTTCCAAGTGAATGTCCCTCACCAGTGCAGTGGTGAGGATTCAAGTTCCTTGATTACTGGTGCAGAGTGGGGACATCACAATGTATATTTATTTACATACTTATTTATATAGAAATATATATATACATATATATATATATATATATATATATATATATATGTATGTGTGTATGTACAGGTATACATATATGTGTGTGTGTGTCTGTGTGTGTATATATTTTATACAAACGCACACACACACACACACACACACACACACACACACACACACACACACACACACACAATATAAAAAGTGTACAGACTCCTGATAAAATGCCAGGTTTTTGTGATATAAAAGAATGAGACCACAAAAAATCATTTCAAAACTTTTCCCACCTTTAATGTGACCTATAACCTGTATAATGTAACTGAAAAACAAACAAATCTGTTAGGGGGAAAAACTATAAAAAAATTTAAAAATGTACGATAAGCTGGTTGCATAAGTGTGCACACCCTTAAACTAATACTTTGTTGAAGCACCTTTTGATTTAATTACAGCATTCAGTCTTCTTGGGTAGGAGTCTATCAGCATGGCACATCTTGACTTGGCAATATCTGGCCACTCTTCCTTGCAAAAGCGCTCCAAATCTGTCAAATTGAAAGGGCATCTCTTGTGCACAGCCCTCTTCAGGTCACCCCTCAGATTTATTATGGGATTTAGGTCTGGGCTCTGGCTGGGCCATTCCAAAACTTTACTTTTCTTCTGGTGAAGCCATTCTTTTGTTGATTTGGATGTATGCTTGGGGTCATGGTCATGTTGAAAGGTGAAATTCCTCTTCATCTTCAGCTTTCTAGCAGACGCCTGAAGGTTTTGGGCTAGAAGTGACTGGTATTTGGAACTGTTCATAATTCTCTCCACCTTGACTAAAGCCCCAGTTCCAACTGAAGAAAAGCAACCTCAAAGCACGATACTGCCACCACCATGCTTCACTGGGGGGGTTAGTGTTCTTTTGGTGATGTGAAGTGCTGTTTTTGCACCAAACGTACCTTTTGAAATTGAGGCCAAAAAGTTCAACCTTGGTCTCATTAGACCATTACACATTTTCCCCACATGCTTTTGGGAGACGATGTATTGTTTTGCAAATTTTAGCCAGGCCTGTATGTTTTTCTCTGTAAGAAAAGGTTTCCATCTTGCAACCCTACCCCACAGTCCAGACATATGGAGAATACAGGAGACTGTTGTCACATGTAGTACACAAGTACTTGCCAGAAATCCCTACTGCTCCTTCAGTGTTGCTGTAGGTCTCTTGGCAGCCTCCCTACTCAGTTTTCTTCTTGACGTTTCATCAATTTTGGAGAGACATTCAGTTCTTTGCAACGTCACAGCTGTCCCATATTTCCTCCACTTTTTGATGACTGTCTTCACTGTGTTCCATGGTATATCCAATGCTGTGGATATTTTTTTTTTCCTTCTGACTGATACCTTTCAACAATGAGATCCCTTTGATGCTTTGTAAACTCTCTGCGAACCATGGCTTTTGCTCTAGCAGGCAACTATGTCAATGTCAAGAAATGACATGAATGATTCTATGTCAGGAATGTCAGGAAAATCCTAGTAGGACAGCTGAACTTTATTTGCGGTTAATCAGTCTCTTTAATTGATGGCAGGTGTGTACTCAAGAAGACTGAATGTTGTAATTAAATCAAAAGGTGCTTCAACAAATTATTAGTTTAAGGTTGTGCACATTTATGCAACCAGCTTATTGTACGTTTTTTATTTTTTATATTTTTCCCCTAACAGATTTGTTTGTTTTTCAATTGAATTGTACAGGTTATAGGTCACATTAAAGGTGGAAAACGTTTTGAAATGATTTATTGTGGTCTAATTTTTTTATATCACAAAAACATGGCATTTTAACAGGGATGTGTACACCTTATATATCCACTGTATATATAGATATATATGTATGTATTTACATGATGAGTGTATTGCAGACTAAAGTACATCTAGCTGTAACAGGAAGACAGTTGTTTGTGTTGAGTAATGCAGTGATGCTCATGCTAGTTAGTTAGGTGTATGAAGCTAAACATTTTATTCCCAGATGATTGAATGAGTGCAGTATAGTATGCAGTTGGACGTGCAGTTAAAGGAAGGCAGTGTTCCAATCTGAGAAATACATTTATGGCCTAGTCTCAGTGGTCAACAAGTAAGATTTGTATGAGACTTTAAACTAAGGTCACACCTTGGTGGCCTGCATTTCTGTATGTTGGTGGAATGATAGATTTTGGTTTAAGATTAGTTCCAGGTACCTCTTTTGAGTAGGGATGGCAAGAGAGGTGCCCAGAGAACCTAGGATGCTGACATTAGGACATTACTAACCTTTCTAGAGGTGTCAGATATTCATCACTGTGGATTTCTTTGGTATTGATGGACAGTATAATGCCAGCTCTACATAGCTTCAAAAACATTCTGTAGTTTCCTGTTCAGAATGGATGACCTTTTTCTTGAATCTGGTCAGGACAATGTGATCTGTGAGCATTATACAGTTACTCTGATGCACAGCCAAATGTAGATCTTTAATATACCATGAGAATAACAGAGAGCCTTGGACTGAATGTTGTGGGACCCCTGGTTTTATAGCCCCAGTTTGAGTGGCAAAGCAAGATCCAGTCAATTGGAAAGTTCTATTCCATGGAGAAACCAGCTTCAAACACTTTATGCAGCAACATAACACAGTCAACAATTCTGAAAGCTCTCTTAAGATCTAGAAAGTTCCTGTAACTTTACCTTGCTCTTTGTTTGTAAAGATGTGGTAAGTCAGTGAATACACAGCTGTTAAAGAGCTAAAGTCTGGCCAGAAACCATGTTAACTGTCTGTGAGAATGCCATAATTTACTAAATTCTTGAGAATTTGACAATACAGTATTTTTTCAATTAATTTAGCTATCAGACAGATGTTGGCAGACATAACGGGGAAGGACATTGATCCAGGGAAATAATCGTGGCTTGTTTAAACTACAGGGAAGGATTTTTTTATAAGTGGCAAACTGAAAATCTATGCCAAATGTCTAATGGGAATATGGCTACCTAATTTTAGAATTTTTGGCTGTAAAGTATGACATTCAACTCTGTAGCCTGTGTTCACAAGTTTTTCAATTCTTTTTGATAATGTCCTTAAAAAAGAACTGGGAGAAGTCAACAATCTTGTGAATTGGTGACAACAGATGGAAAAAATGTGGATTAGAAAAAGTTAGATTGGTAGATAGTGGGAGATTGTTGCTATTCTGACTTAGACGAAAAATCCTATCCTTGCTAACAGCACTACAACTACCAGTTTTGGAGAAAACCTAGAAGTGTCAAGTTGTTTTACTGCCTCCCAAAATTGTTCTAGTTGTTCAAGATAAGTGTTTTGTACCTGGCAGACATATTCCATTTTGGCACAAATGATTTACAGCCTAGCTTCTTTTCTAAACATTGGTACATGTTGACTTTATGTAGACACACTAGTTTAATTTTCCATTTTGTTTGAATTTCATTTCTGTTTTTACTACTTGTTTAATACAGGGGGGTAAGCAAAGGGAAATATCTGCCTTAAGCTCTTGTACTTTTTATAGGGAACAGTTTATCCTAAATAAGAGAGAGAAGATTGTAGAACATTGAAAGGGCTTTTATAGGGTCACTGCATTGATAGAAGAACTACAATCGTTATTGAAGTTCTGCTTCTACAGCTAAATCACAGATTACTTTGGTTGTCAAAATAATACATTTAAGTTTATCATATTAAAAGGTCCAGATATAGAATACAGGGCAGTGGTCACTTAGGGAATTTGAGAGTATGCAGCTGATTCAACCACATACCACATTAAGTAAAGAAATGTTTGTAGAGTTAGGGTTTATTCTGGTGACATCTGGAGCTAACTTTATTGGTCAATATACAATGTTGTGTCTTTTGGCTTTTCCCGGTTAGGGGTCGCCACAGCGGAACTCTGGTCCGCTAATGATTGGCAGTAGATTTTTTACGTGCCACACAACCTTCAACGAAGGTACGCCCATTCACGCATGTCTCCACACAGAAGACGCTCTAGCTAAGAATCGAACAGGACAGCGTCTTACTGTGAGACGACAACGCTACCGCAGCACTTGTTCAGATAAAAAAAAAAAAAATTTTCATCTGCTTTTACTGAACTTGTGTTTCTACCTACTTCATTTTACTTTTGCATCATCTTAAAAATACTCAATTGTATTTATTACTGCTTGGTATAACTCATTCTAAGCCTTTTGGTTTAAACACTTGGGCTTCGGACCAGTTGTTTTGCACTGAGAGGGTTTGTGGTCTGCACTGTTGTGGCAGAACAGGTAGCTTACATCCTACTAGGTTCGGAACTGCTGATTGAGGGCTCAGTGTCTGTTATTCTAAAAGTGTATTAATTCTGGTTTAAGCACTTGGGCTTTCAGGCCAGTTATTTTACATTACGAGGGTTCGTGGTCTGCACTCTTGTGGGAGGAGAGGCTGGACTCTGCCCTTCTGAGCTGGGAATTTCTGGTTAAAGGCTTATAGTGCATGCATATCTGAACTGCTTCTTACTGAAGTTGGTGCGCATTGTTTGCTGTGGCATAGACTGGATTCGGGCCTGCTGGATCTAGCTTTGTTTGTGTAACTTGAGCACTAATCCAGACATTCTCTAAAGTATTCAATTGTATTTATTACTGCTTGGCTGTAACTTGATTAAAGTGTAGCTATCATTCTAAGTCTTTTGGATTAAGCACTTGGGCTTCAGACCAGTTGTTTTACATTAGGAAGGTTTGTGGCAAGCACTGTGGTGGCAGGACAGGTAGCTTTCATCCTTCTAAGTTGGGAACTGCTGATTGAGAGCCCAGTGTCCAAGTGTATTAGTTCTGGTTTAGGCACTTGGGCTTCAAGCCAGTTATTTTACATTAAGAAAGTTTGTGGTCTGCACTCTTGTGGGAGAAGAGGCTGGACTCTGCCCTTCTGAGCTGGGACTTTCTGGTTAAAGGTTTATAGTGCCTGAATATTTGAACTGTATCTTACTGAAATTGGTACACCTTGTTTGCTCTAGCATAGACTAGATCCAGGCCTGCTGAATCTAGCTTTGTTTATATGCTTGTTGTTTGTTTGCTTGTTATTTCCCTGGAAGCTAATTCCACCTAATACGCGGCTTCTCAGCGCTTCTGTGGATCACTAGTGATATCTGCATTGCTTACTGTACATATTTCCTTGTTTCACTTGAAAGAAAGTTACTGTTTGTCGTTTTTGCATTTAGTTACTTGTAACACATTGCACTCAAGTTACCTGGCACTTGCTCACTAAAGCAATTATATAAGTCAGCACTAAAAATTAAAAGCACTACACCCTCACTCCCCACTGGCCCTTGTTTTCAATTATTAAGGAATTCCCAATATTATTCTAGCATGTCCAAAGGTCAGTTGTCAATCTCCTCTCCGGTCCAGCTGGTGAATCTGGGAATCTTGAGGCAATGTTGTACCTGCCTCATGGACACAGACAACCCTCTCCTCCTCCCACATAACACAAATACTTGCGAGAGATGCAGCTATTTAGCCAAACTGGAGGCTGAGCTCTCTCAACTCAGGACTGGCAAGACCAGACAGGAGGAGAAGGCAACTACACACACCACAAAACCAGCCTCACATAATGCTACCACACCACTGAATCAAACACATAAACACACAAAGACATACTCGGAGGCTCTGAGTAAAAATTTACCTAAACAGCAGAGGCCTCCAAAGCAGACACCCAAACAACTGCTACCTCAAGACACCCCACAAGCAACACATAAACCACAAAAGTAGTGTGCAAAGCAGTCACAGCCCTTAAGGCCAAATACAACACCAAACATACTTGTCATAGGTGACTCCATAGTCAGACACACTGACGTCCCACTCACCAGGCTGAACAAGGAGAGGGTCACAGTAAGCTGCCTATCGGGGGCTAGAATCCGCCACATAACACAAGCACTTGGGTCACTCCACGGCAAGTACAAATATGACACAGTCATTGTCCATGCTGATGTGAACGACCTGAGACGTACCTCCCTGGACTACATGAAAAGAGACATAGAGGAACTCTCTGATTATGTAGCCCAGGCAGGTATGACCCTAACCCTGAGCAGTATCCTTCCTTCACCAAGAATGATGCCACAATATAGAGACAAGATGATCAGCTTTAACAATTGGCTTAATGTCTGGTGTCATTCAAAGGGGATCCAGTGTCTGTCTGCCTGGGATGACATGCTTGACAAGCCACGCTGCTTTGCAAGGGACGGCTTGCACCTGTCACCCTGGGATTCGGATATTGGCTAAGGCTTTTGCCACCCCATAGTGCCTTTTTAGGCAAGGCTCAAATTCTAAACCTACCACCCTAGAAAACAAAAATGGGAAGAAACTGAGGGTAATGCTGCTCAATGCCAGAAGTCTAAATCTCAAAATGCAAGCACTCGAGGCCCTTCTCAGTATGGAGAACATCGATGTCTGTGCTGTAACTGAAACCTGGTTCAAGGCTCCTGAGAGCACCCCGGCACTATTAGGTTTTACCTCATATCATGCGTTCCGGCCCCAAAACCCGGACCACACCACAAAAGGAGGGGGTGTATCCATATTCATAAAGGATACCCACACCTCCAGGTTGGTGGCAACGCACGAAGCTTCGGAAACCATCCAGGTGCAACTAACCATAGGCAAAACTGCTCTACAAATTGTAGCATGCTACAGGCCACCCTCTCAAACTCAGGAACCCCACAAAGCCTTCCTGAAGACACTGGAGGGTATAAATGTATCTCCAAACACCATCATATTGGGTGACTTCAACTACCCGAATATAGACTGGGAACATTACTCAAGCCCTAACTTTCTAGCCCAACGGTTCCTGGAGTTCATAAGTTCAAATGCCATGGAACAGCTAGTCACTGTTCCCACGAGAGGAGAAAATATACTAGATCTCATTATCACAAACATGGGGACAAAATGCTCCACACCGGAAGTATATCCCTCATTGATGAGATCTGATCATAAACTAATCTCACTGGAAATCCACATCCCGCCCCCACCCCAAACAAAGAAGACCACAGTGAAGAACTTCTCTAAAGCAAACTTCACACTACTCAAGACTGGTGTGGTATCCTTCAAGGCCCCTGAGCCAGTGGAAACCACAACCCAAGCTGTGGAAGCCCTTACAAATGCCTTCTATGAACACCTCCAGGACTGCATGGATCAGGCAATCCCAAATAAAACCAAGACTCTTTCCACAAAGGGCAAACGTCCAGTCTGGTGGACCCCAGCCATTAACAAACTTTACAATAAGAGGAGAAAGCTATTACATGATAGAACAAAATCCATAAAAGGGAAGTCAACCCTGATCGTTATTAGTAAAAAAATATGAGCACTCATAAAATCAACTAAGGCCAATTTTGAGAGAAAAATTGCCATGGATTCAAAGGACAATCATAAGGCCTTTTTCAGCTATGTTAGGAACCTGGGTGGAAACTCCCAGATATGCTCAGAATTAGTCCAAAATGATACAAAAATCACTGAACCCACAGACATTGCCAACATACTGGCAGACAGGTTCAGTGCAAACTTCACCCCCCTCTCCCCCCCCTAAATGAGAGATAACTATCCCAGCAGATTGTAGCCTCCCAGACATCTCAAATGCGCAGGTGAAAGCTGCTCTCTCTAAAGCTAAAAACACAGCATCAATGGGACAGGATGGTGTCCCCGGCTGTGTGCTACACGAGCTAAATGAGGAATTAAACCTGCACATAAGGCAGCTGTTTAATCTCAGCCTTACCACAGGATACGTGCCCAAGGAGTGGCGTACGGCAACTGTGGTCCCACTCCACAAAGGCGGTGCCTCTACGGACCCTGGTAATTACCGCCCCATAAGCTTAACAAGTCTAGTCTGCAAAGCTATGGAGAGGATCATAATGGAGCTCATAAACAAAGATATAGGGGACTTGCAGACATTGGACCCGACCCAGTTTGGCTTCGTCAAGGGAAGATCATGCCTTTTGAACTTGGTCAACTTCTTCAGTCACCAAGGCCATTGATGAGGGAAAGGCAGTCCATACAGCCTACCTTGACCTTGCAAAGGCTTTCGACACAATACCCCACTCGGGTATTGTAGAAAAACTACCAGCTTAAATGTAAACCCATATGTCACAAGATGGGTTGCAAACTGGCTTAAGGACAGAACCCACAGGGTTAGAGTTGCTGGCACTATGTCAGACTCCAAGCCGGTCACAAGTGGTGTCCCACAGGGCTCGGTCCTTGACCCCCTATTGTTCGGCATCTACTTCTCAGAAGTACAGGCCAACATGGGAGGACTTTGGCTGACAAAGTTTGCAGGCGACTGCAAACTGGGCGCCATAGTGAAAAGTGCATCGGACACGGATATCCTTCAGAAGGGACTCACGGAAACAGATAGATGGTGCCAGAGCCATGGCCTGAAGTTAAACGCCAAAAAATGTATAGTCATACCCTTCGGGAAAAACAAGGTAACCCCAAGCTACCATATAGGTGGCAATCCACTAAGCACAGAAGAGGTTATCAGGGACCTGGGGACCCAGGTTGACAGTGGCCTTTCTTTTGACACTCACGTTGCTAAAGTGGTTAGAAAGACCTTCTACATTGCCCACCTGATCATGAAGGGATTCACATCCAGATCTAGTGAGGTCATTGTTCCCCTGTACTCTTCACTTATCAGACCAATGATCGAGTACAATGCCCCATTCGGGATGTATCTCGCCCGACATCTGCAGCAATTGGAGAAACCCCAAAAGTTCCTCACCAAAAGGATAAAGGGACTCCAAAATCTGTCATATGCTGCCAGATTGAAGAAAGTCTAGCTCTATTCAGTCGCATACCGTCTTCTCAGAGGTGACATGTGCCTGACATACAAGGCCATGTCCAACCCGGAATTAATGGACATGCTCCACCTCAAAAAATCCAAATCCACCAAAACCACTAGAGCAAGCAACTTAAACCTTAGCACAGATATAAATAGGACGTGCTGGAGGGATAGATTTATCACTCAGAGACTCCCTATGCTGTGGAATAGAGTCCCGGTCCATGTGAGGCAGAGCACCTCGCTGGCTCTGTTCAAGAGAAATCTTGACCTGTGGATGGGAGATTGTAGGTTTACCCCGGGAATCATCTCTGTGTCACTGCTGGACAGAGGCACAACAAACTAATGGGCACAGTATTTTTTCATATAAGGGGTGGCGTAAGCCACAAAAATTTGGGCTAGGCTTATAAATGCCTTAGGGCAGATAGCCTAGTATAAACCTATGAACCTATGAACCTATACATTCCACAATCCTAAAACTACAGTGTTCACTCTTGGGGCATATTGTCAGTGTGGTAATTTCCCAGAATAGTGCAGTTTCCAAATGGTACAATAAAGCACTCTTTGCTTTAAGTTTTATTTCGTGGCTCTGGCACTAGTTTTTATTTTTATTTTTTTTTTTTTGGGGGGGGGGGGTAAGCCTTCTACAGAATGGGAATTCAATGACTGATCCTAACTCTCAATGATCCACAAACATTCCCAACCAGAGATCATTGGTGTTGCAGATGCCAAACAGAAGAGGTCCCAGTACTGAGACCTGTTGGACTCCACTTGCGAGTTGCCTTTTCTTGAGGTAGTTTTCCCTATACTGAATTCTTGAATCCCATATATGAGCCAATTAACAATCCAGTGGGTGACATAGGGTTTTATTCACAGTTGGGCACATTTCTCCATGAGTGCGGTATTGTCAAAAGCTTTCAACAATTCTAGGTAGGAGGTATGCATCATCTTGCCTTCATCCATTGCTTTGGTGACCGTTGTGTAAGGAAAACCTACCTACCTCTTAGATTGTGACATCATTCATAGGGGCCACAATATTTGTCAGCCTGGGAGGATACGGTTAGCAGACCACTTTGTTAGATTGTGGCATCATTCATAGGGGCCACAATATTTGTCAGCCTGGGAGGATACGGTTAGCAGACCACTTTGTTAGATTGTGGCATCATTCATAGGGGCCACAATATTTGTCAGCCTGGGAGGATACGGTTAGCAGACCACTTTGTTAGATTGTGGCATCATTCATAGGGGCCACAATATTTGTCAGCCTGGGAGGATACGGTTAGCAGACCACTTTGTTTGCCAGTAATGATCTGCACCAATTCCCTCTGGGTTTTTCCATACTGGCTACGACTTTGGTCAACCCATCGTGCATTTTACATGCATTACCAGTTTGCTATACTATCTGCCTGTACCTCTCCATGCATCTGTTCATCCCTGTTTAAATCTGACCACAGACTGGTAAACTTTGTGGGCATGCTTAATGGTGCCAGTCCTTCACCAAATGCAACCATCAGGACTTTTCCAGTGCAATTTTACTTCAGCTTGTAGAAGACCTCTTACAAAACTACAGCCATCCTCCAAAGGTGTCCTCATTGGCAGGGTCGTGACAATCACCTCTAATTATACCAGCATCAAAACAACTGCATCGAATGGTCATTTTCAGTCCACTGTAAAGAGCATGTTTGAACATAGCTTAGGCAACTTCACCAACGGAGAGTAAATAAAGTAATTTCTAAACTACAAATATGGAGCAATCATATTGATTCTTTTAGACAGATGCAGTATTTCATCCGAAATGACCTTTGGATTAAATTGGATTTTTTTACAGACTGCCTGTGATGAATGACCATTAAAATGGTTAATGGCAGGAACCCACTGTTGTTTAGAAATTGTTTTGGCCAAACATGGAATAACTGCTTTGCTAACTGCACTTTCTTTGCTTGGGAAACAGGCTGTTTTCAAACTAGTATGTACGATGCAGCCTTTCAAGACCATGTCGAAGACAAAGTTTACATAATAACCTGCCTGTTTTGATCCTACACTGGTGGCATCTATCAGGAAATGATCAGATATTGGGAAGGAAAGTCTTACTTTGATGTTCTTATGTGTGGCTGTCAGCACTGTGATGTTCATGTATTTGTTGACCTGGGTGGCTGGTGGTGCGACATCTCAGGTTAGTAAAAAGACCAAACAAGGGAAATAGTACAGATTTTGTATCAAGGAATAGTCCCCGAATAGACCTGTCTGAGCAGACACTTGAAGCAATGCTGACTAAAGCTCTCTCTCTTGGTCCTTCTGCTAGTGCTAATTACCTACGGTCTACCATTGGTACCATAGTTTAAGGGTGATGCACACTTATGCAACCAGCTTATTGTACATTTTATCACAAAAACCTGGCATTTTTACAGGGATGTGTACACATTTTATATCCACTGTACATATATACGTGTAAATATATACATAAATATGCATATGTGTATATTTATATAATGTGTGTGTGTGTTTTGATATACAATGTACAGAGACAGGGAAAGAGAATGGGAAATATAAGTAATTGGTGTCACATTTCCATAATGTGTATCAACTAAGCACATAACCTGCCACATGTAATCTTCATATATCTGCATATTCTTTTCATGTGTATGTGTGACAGTACTGGGTTGGGTGGATATGTTGTGTGAGCATGCAACTCCATCTGCATACGTGTGTTTGTCTTGTGGTGTACATGCAAATGTATCTGCATGTAAGTAGTACTAAATGAAAATGAATACATAATACTCAGTGTTGGTGTGGTTTTGGGGTAGGTCTGTGTGGCATAGGAACGGATCATAGTACTCCTGTCACTGGCAAGGTGTTTAATACTATGCTGAATGAGTACTAGAGTGATATTTGCTGCTGCAGCTGACCAATCAGTTGTGACAAGGCCAGATCAGAAAGCAGCAGGCATGACAGAAGTTGCAATACTCTTCATCTTGACAGCAGAACCATTCTGAAGGTTGTGTGGATGGTTGTGGTATGTATGCATGTACTTGTGCATTGAACTGATATATATGTCCAGAAGAACTTGGCCGTAGAAAAAGTATTTATATCTCAATATGTACATATATTTCCACAGACATATACCTGTATGTGTCAGTGTGTGTGTGTGGTGTTAATGCATGTCTGGGTATAACTTGCTTACAGAATACCTGTTGTAGTTGGCCGTGAGCCAACAGCCATGACAATGGGGTCCATTCTAAAAGCAGATGGCATACATATGTAATCATATTTTACTAACAATTACGTTGGTCAGAATAGAAATTGTACTGCTTATAGCACACACCAGTAATATGACAACTGGGCGTGACAGATGTATTTGTGATAAAGTCGGCTTATTGCTGCTTGTGGACATTTTCTACTTTTGGGCTTATAAAGTAGGCATTATCTAACATTGGGCTCTGTCTGATGTGTGTATTTGTATTTTTTTTTTTTTTTAGTTATTGATTTTTCCTCTTCCCCATGTGTGCCATCAGCAGATAATGGTTCACATGTGTCAGAATACACCTTCTGATAACCCTTCCTCATCAAACTGCATTTTCGAGATGACAATGCAGTGTTCATTTCAAAATGTCTGTATATGTGTAGTTGTACATATAATTGAAGAAATATATAATAGCATGTGCTACAGTGTGTGCCAATGTTAGATATATGTCTATAATTACCTTATAGTGTTTCAGTTAAAATTTGCTGTGAGTTGTTATCCCTGACATGGGATTGTTTGTGAAAAGCTGACAGCATACATATGCAATCATAGTATACTAAGAAATCATGTATTTTTCCGAGTCACAATCTTACTGCCTGCAGCAGAACACTGTATTGGATGAGTGGGCATGACAAAGCTCACTCTGATAAATGCCTTATACTGCTTATTGACATCATTAGTACCGCGGCAGTTGTGGGGAAAGCAGTGTCTATCACTGGACTTTGACGGATGTCTTTTTTTCTTTTCGTTTTGTATACTGCTTTTGCCTTGCACCACCACCTCGCTTGTGAGACAATACCAGCAACTTGTTTACATGTTCAGGAAAGCACCTTCTGATAAGATGGAGTAGTCAACATATGTGTTGAGTGTGTACTATTTGTAGATTAACAAGTGGAAGCTGCTGGTCAGCTGAAGTTGTGTCCTGAGAGATAAGGGTGGAAGTGACCTAAGTATTTGTATTACTTTTGCAGGAGTCGTGATTCTGCATGGGCTGAGAGTTTGTTGGGTTGCTGTAATTTTCAATTAAAAGAAGCACATTGCCTATAATTAGTAACTGCAGTGGTGGTGCTGCGGTAGCGTTGTCGCCTCACAATAAGACGCTGTCCTGTTCGATTCTCAGCTAGCACATCTTCTGTGTGGAGACATGCGTGAATGGGAGTACCTTTGTTGAAGGTTGTGTGTCAGAGCTGGTAACTCAGCATGTAAAAATCTACTGCCAATCATTAGCAGACCGGAGTTCCGCTGTGGCAACCCCTAACCGGGAAAAGCCGAAAGACACAACAACATTGCCTATAATTAGTGTGTTGAAAGCTCATGATGTTTGTGATGTATTTTTACCTGTGGAACGGGATGGGTTTTGTGTGTTGCCAGGCATGAGTGCCGGAGAGATGGCATGCCAGTAACATTTTTTGACACTTTTTGATGTATGGTATTGGATGGGAGACATAAGGCTTATCAGTCAGAATCAGTTCTGTCTTCTGTATGTAGCTACTTAAATTTTTGTTCATTTTTTTTCATATTTCCTTTCTTCCCATTTTTGCCAGGGTTAATGTGTTGTTATTGCTCTCTCTCTCTCCCTATAAATATATATATGTGTGTGTGTGTGTGTGTATATATATATATATATATATATATATATATATATATGTGTGTGTGTGTATATATATATATATATATATATATATATATATATATATATATATATATATATACGTTCATAGATAGGTACTAGGCTATCTGCCCGAAGGCATTTCTAAGCCTAGCCAGAATGTGTTGGCTTTCACCGCCCCCTTAAATTAGTTCTCTGTGCCTCTGTCCAGCACAGCCACTGAAGTGATCCCTGGGGTAAACTATCTGTTTCCTATCCACTCGTCAAGGTTTCTGTTGAAGACTGTTAGCGAGGAGCTCTGCCTAATGTAGACTAGAATCTTGTTCCAAATAATGGGAAGTCTCTGGGACAGGAATCTATCCCCCCAGCACGTCCTATTTATTGCTGTTGTGAGGTTTAGATCCCTAGAGCATGTGGCTCGAGGGGATAAGGTTTTCTTTAGGTGGAGCATGTCCATCAATTCTGGGTTGGACATGTCCTTGTATGTCAGGCAGAGATCACCTCCGAGTAGGCGGTATGCAACCGAGTACAGCTGGAGTTTCTTCAGTCGAGCTGCATTGGGCATCAGTTTGAGGCCAGTGATCCTCTTGGTGAGGTACTTCTGTGGTCTTTCCAGCTGTTGCAGGGGTCTTGTAAGGTACATCCCAAATGGGGCATTGTACTCTATGATGGGTCTGATGAGTGATGAGTAGAGGGGCACAATGACCTCTTTTGATCTGGATGCAAACCCTTTTGTGATTAGGTGGGCCACATAGTAGGATTTTCTAACCACTTTGGCAATGTGATTATCAAAAGAGAGATTACTATCTACTTGGGTCCCCAGATCCCTTATTACATTTTTCGTATTTAGGGGGCTACCACCTATGTGGTAGTTTGTGTGTACTTTCTTTTTTCCAAATGGGATGACTATGCACTTTTTGGCATTTAGCTTGAGGCCATAATTTTGACACTAGGTATCCATCTCAGTGAGACCCTTTTGGAGGATGTCTGTGTCAGCCGGAGAGTCAATTATAGCCCCCAGTCTGCAGTCGTCTGCAAACTTGTCAGCCATAGTCCTCCTGTGCTTGCCTGTACCTCTGAGAAGTATATGCCGAACAGGAGGGGTCCTAGGAACGCCACTTGTATAACCGGTTTAGAGTCAGACCTAGCTCCCGCAACTGTCACCATGTGGGTTCTGTCCGTGAGCCAACTGGCAACCCATCTTGTGACATAGGGGCTTATGTTCAGGCTGGTGAGCTTGTCTATAATACCAGAATGGGGAATGGTGTTGAAGGCCTTTGCGAGGACTAGGTATGCTGTGTGTACCACCTTTCCCTCGTCTATAGCCTTGGTAACTGTCTCAAAGAAGTCCACCAGGTTTAGGAGGCATGATCTGCCCTTATCAAAGCCGAACTGGGTAGGGTCCAGTGTTTGGAGGTTCCCAATGTCTCTGTTAATGAGTTCCATGATGATGCGCTCCATAGCCTTGCAGACCAAGCTAGTCAGGCTTATAGGGCGATAGTCCCCGGGGTCTGTTGTGGCTCCACCTTTGTGGAGCGGAATAAATAACCGTTGCTGTGCGCCACTCTATGGGTACGTAGCCTGTGGAGAGGCTGAGTTTGAACAGTGCATTTAGTTGAGGGGTTAGTTTGTCTTTGAGCTCGTGTAGGACACAGCCTGGGACACCATCCGGTCCCACTGATGCTGTGTTTTTGGCTTTAGAGAGGGCTGTTTTAACCTGAGCGTCTGTGATTTCAGGGGCTCTACATTCTTCTGGTATGGTTATGGGCCCTTTTGGAGGTGAGGGGGGGGTGAAGTTTGCACTGAACCTGTCTGCCAGGATGTTGGCAATATCAGTTGTTTCAGTGTATTTTGTGCCATTCTGCATTAACTCCGAGCAGATCTGAGCATTGCCACCTGACATAGCTAAAGAATGCCTTGTGGTTATCTTTGGAGTCCTTGGCAATTTTTCTTTTGAAGCTCGCCTTGGACAATTTTATGAGGGATCGTAGTTTCTTGCTGATACTGATCAGGGATGTCTTCCCTTCTTGGGATTTTACTCTTTTCTGTACTAGTTTCCTCCTTCTATTGTATAACTTGTTTATGGCAGGGGTCCACTAGATTGGTTTCCTTTTCTTGGAGGAATGAGTCTTGGTTTTGCTTGGGATAGCACAATCCATGCATTCTTGTAGGTGCCCGTAGAATGCAGTAGTAAAAAATTCTGCAGCTTGGACAGCGTTATCCTTTAGCATGCGGGCTTTGAAACTTTCCACCTCGGTCTTAAGTAACGTGAAGTTTTGAAAAGTTTTTCACAGTGGGTTCCTTGTCCGGGGGTGGGGGCGGAATGTGGATATCCAAAGTGATTTGTTTATAGTCAGATCTAACCAGCGAGGGGTTGACCTCTGGTGTGGAACACCAGTCACCCATGTTGGTGATGACCATGTCCAATATGTTGTCACCTCTGGTGGGAGTGTTGACCAGTTGAACCAGGGTGTTTGAGTTTATAAATTCTTGGAAATGTTGGGCAAGGGAGTTAGTACTTGAGTAGTTCTCCCAGGTAATGTTGATTCAGCAGAATAATCAGGGACAAAGAAAAAGGGGAGTTATAAGACTAATAGCTAGAGGGGCTCCAACAGCAACAGAGAACAGGAGGAAAAACTAATAGTAAATTTGGGGTAGTAGGGGGCTACTGCCAAGGGAGGCAGATTAAGCTGTCATTCATATTTCACCAAAAACTGCTATTATGGAGCTAAATAAAGTTTTGAGAAAAATAATCAGCTTGCAGCAGGGAATATTACTTCTAGGTGGGGACGGGAACTTGATTTGCAACAGTGAGGATGTATCTGGTGGACCTAAAATGGAAAATATAAAAAAAGGATAATTTTCTGAAAAAATGATGGAAGTATTTACTACAGAAGACGTTAATTCAGTAGTAGAAACTCTAACAGAATCTTCCTATTCCCCCCTAAAACAACTGGACTAGATTGGACAGGAATGATATTTGACAGGAACATGTGCATTTAACTGAAAGTTTAGACACTCTTCCAATAACTATTTCAGATCATACACCAGTAAACAAGATATAAAATGCAGGCCAAGGAAGTAAAAATGAGACAGTGGCACTATCCACCTACATGTTAAAAAAAAAAAAAAGTGCCTTACGGAATTTATAGGTGAAATTGAAGATAAAACTTCCTTTAAAAAAGGGATGGTTGGAGTTAGTGGTATAAAATGAAAATGGAGTTTAAAAATAGGATAGAAATAAGAGAAAGATATACAGTTGAGAAGCAACAGGAATGACTTAGAGGGACCGACAAGGATTGCAGTATTGCAGAATAAGGAGTGGGGCAAATCCCACAGAAAATAAGGGAGTATTTCGATAACAAGCAGAAGTTTAGAAAGATTGCTGTTAAGCAGCTGTTTCTGACAACTCCAGAGCACAAAAACAGTTAGCACAGTGGCTTAGGCAACAAAGTAGAGGAGCTTGTTGCCAAACTTAGGGAGCCTATAACAAGAAAATAGACAGAGATTTCATAGAGGTACTAGAGATATTTCAGAGATTTTATGGATATTTGTACAAAGCAGAGAAATGCGGAAGTCAATAAAGAGCAGAAACAGAAATATTTAAAGAAGACTTAAGGATGCCAAGGTTAGAGGTAGATGAGGCTCAACAATTTACAGTTAAGGTAGGAGCAGAGGAGATAATGTATGATGGTGATGTATAATCAATCAATCTGCAGGAAAGGCTCCAGGAATAGATGGTATTCCTGGAAGTTTGGAAGCTAGGAAGGAAAAAAGAAGTGAAAGCTCTGGAAGGTTTTGTTTAACAGAATTTTAAAAGAAGGGGAAGCACCAGCATCTTGGAGGAAAGCTGCAGCAGTTGTATTATTCAAAGAGGGTAAAAAGACCTTTCAGATCCAGCCTCATACATAATCATGGTTTAAAAGTGAAATGGGTCTAAAGTTTATATGTCTATACTAGCTAAGTGAATAGCAAAGGTGTTGCCAAATGGATAGATATGGAACAATGTGGTTTTGTGAACGGGCAAGTGGCAAACATTTGATAACATTAATGAAACAGTGATGATACAAAGGTAAACAAAATGAGAGAAAATACTGTTGGGTCTTGTCACAGAGAAAGCATATTACAGAGTAAGCTGGGGTTTTACGAGTAGAGCAATTGAAGCATTATATATATGTATACACACACATACAAATATATACATAAAAATACATATGTGTGTATGTGACTGTTGGGGTGGGATAATCATGTAGGTCTTCATCTGTTAAAATTTTTGTTATGAGGCTATTATTAAGTCATAATTTCTGTTTCCTGAGACATTGGCTAGTAAACCCACTATGTGGCATGCCAGTGGGAAGCCCAGGTGGCTGGTGGATAGATGTCTTGCAAAGTGTGTAGGGTGTCGACCATATCAACCCATGGCAAGCAGGCAGTGAATAGCCATATCATGACACCAGACACAAATATAAATTTCAAAGACCACTGTTTGGTCCATTTTAAAGAAAGAGTTATTCTTAGTTATGGTTCATTGTTGCTTAAGGATAGGTACATGCACCCCGGAACAGGTAATCATATAATGTTCTGATGTCTCTATGTGGGACATTGTGTGTATCTGAACACAGTTCTGTATGAGTACTAAATATGCACACAGAACAGATGATTTGGACATGGCACATGTCACCCTTTACCCGGGAATTTGAACGATTTATGGTTCGTGTTATGAAATGCTGATATTTATGTAATCTGAGTAGACACATAGCAACAACGACTATCGAATCAGGTGATGCCTACAACTCTGACAGTGGTATTTCTGCTGTTGGCGTGTAGCAAAGATCCAGCATTTCATTATGCAAGGCATTTCTGTCGCCTAATGAGTAGCACGTTTATACCCAGCGAGCAGACGATTGGGAGATGGCATATGTCCACCTTTTCCCGACTGAGTAAGAGTAATGCTTCCTGTTGTAAAACAATGGTGTCTGTGTAATCTCATTAGAGACAGACTGACACAGACAATGAAGCCACTGACGTCTACAGTTTAGAGGTTCATAGGTGTGTACTAGGCTAACGGCCCTGGAGCCTATATAAGCCTAGCCCAAAAGATTCCCTGGGATCATGCTTCCTGACGTTAGTTCCCAGTGCCCCTATACAGCAAGGGCACTGAACTGATCTCTGGGGTGAACTTTCTATTGCCCATCCACTCGTCAAGATTTCTTCTCTTGAAAAGGGCCAGTGAAGTGCTCTATTTGACGTGGATGTGAAGTTTCTTCCAGAGTATGGGAAATCTCTGGGTTAGGAACCGGTCCCTCCAGCATGTTCTGTTTATTGTGATAATGTGGCACGGAGGGATTGGGATTTCTTCAGATGTAGCATATCTAACAGCTCTGGGTCAGACATGGCTTTTTAGGTCAAGCAGAGATCGTCTGTAAGCAAGTGATATGAGACAGAGTACAGCTGGAGTTTTTTGAGTCTGTCCATGTAAGGCATGTGTTTAAGGCCGAAGATCCTCTTAGGGAGGTATTTTTGTGGCCTTTCCAGTTGTAGGTGTCTAGTGAGGTACATGCCAAATGGGGCATTGTATTCTATAATAGGTCTAATGAGGGACGAGTAGAGAAGGATGACCTCCTTCTTTCTGGAGTGCCATTCTGAAGGGACAAAGCCTAAAGTGAGGCTGTGACCGAACAGGGCACTCTGCTGTGGTGCAAGTTTACTTTGTAATTCATGTAGAACGCAGCCAGGGATATTATCAGGTCCCATGGAAGCTGTATTCTTGGCTTTGGACAGTGCAGTTTTTACCTGTGAGGCCGTGATACTAGGGACTTGGCATTCCTCAGGTATTGTGATTACCAAAGTTCACACTGAACCTGTCAGCCAATATACTGGCAATATCAGTTGGCTCGGTATACATGTTGCCATTATGCTGTAGCTCAGAGCAGATCTGAGTATTGCCCTGTAAATTCTTGACATTCTTATAGAATGTCTTGTGGTTGTCCTTAATTAGTATCTGCAGCAACTTCGTTTTCATAGCTAGCTTTAGAGGATTTGATGAGGGATCTCAGTTTTTTTTGCTGAGGTTAGCAAATGAGTTTTTCCAGTCTTGTGACTTCACCCTTTTCTGCAACAGTTTCTTCCTTCTGTTGTAAAGCCTATTTATGGCAGGTGTCCACCAGATTGGCTTCCTTTTTTTTGGAGGAGAACGTGTTGGTTGTTATGGCCCGTTCCATGCACTTGCGTATGTGCTCATACAGTGCATTGGTGTATGATTCAGCAGTCATGCACCTATTTTCCATTTGCATGGGTGACGTGAAGTTTGCCACCAGCAATTGTGCAAGATTAACTAGAATGGCAGCAGCAGCAACTTGCCTTAAACAAGGTGGAAAACCTTTTGCAACAGAATCTAGTGCCATGGTGTAATAAGCTAATGGACGACTGTCCCCATGTTTCTATGCAAGCACTCCCTAAGCATAGGTTCATAGGTTCATAGGTTAGTACTAGGCTATCAGCCCTAGGGCCTATACAAGCTTAGCCATAACAATTCCCTGAATATTTCTTCCCACATTATTTACTATATCCAGTTCTTTCATGACAGACAAAAATGCAAGTCTTACCACAGTCTGGTAGCCCTAAACATGGGTCAGTAGCTAAAGTTTGTTTCAAATTCTGAAATGAATTTTCCTCTTCACTACTGCAAACGAGAGGGTCTGGTGTATCCTGCTTTAAAAGATTTGTCAAAGGTTTGGCAATTTCTGCGTAGTTAGGGATTCAATATCTGCAGTATTCTGTCATACCTAGGAAAACCTAAGCTATCGCTGATTACTCAGATGTGGGGCCTTAGATATTGCATCAGTACGAGATGGTAACACTTTCCTGCTACCCTGAGATATTAAATGACCAAGAGTACGTACATCAGGGGACCACAATTGTAGTTTTTCTCTAGACATTTTGTCCCTTTTCTGCAAGGATAGTCATAAGTTGCAGAGTATCTGGCTGATGACATTGCTGAAAGGAATTTGATGCTATTAGAAGTCATCTACGTATTGTACTAACACAGACCCACCCAGAAACGTCACATTCTCAAAATCTTTTTTCAGATCTTGAGAAAATAATGGAGATTCAGTATATCCTTGTGGCAACTGTGTCCATGTATATCGCTGTCCCTGATAAGTGAAAGCAAACAGAAACTGACCGTCAGGGTGAATAGGTGTAGAAAAGAATGCTGAACATAAATCTATTACAGAAAAGTAACTAGCTGTATGTAGTATGCAACTAAGTATTATTGCTGGATTTGGAACAACAGGAAAAGTAGGTAGGTAGGTAGTACTGCATTATTTACGGCCCTTAAGTCTTGTACAAGTCTAGAACAATCCTTTCCTGGCTTAACTGGGAAAAATAGGAGTATTACAACAGCTTTTAGCCGATATTATTATTCCATGCTGTCTCAGAGACCGACTTACAAGTTTGATTCCCTGCTGTGCTTCCTGCCTTAGTGGATATTATGGCACTCTTGGGAGAGGTTTTGATGGGTTTCATTTTATTTTTACTAGGTCTGATGATTTCAGTATACCTAGTTCATTTGCATGCTTAGCCCACAAGTTGGCAGGTACCTGCTGTAGTAACTCTCCATCTGTCTGTATGGTTCCAACAGGCTGTTCTCAGCTTCTGCTAAAACTGCCAATACTTCCCCCTCTGATACTGTCGGAACATTAAGATACACCCCTTCTGGGGTACAGTAAATACTGCAACCCAGCTGGTATAAGCAATCTCATCCTAGCAGATGTACTGGTGCAGCTGTACTCAAAAGAGAAGAACGTTTTTCTTCATTGGGAAGTAAAGAAAGGGGATGGCTTCCAAAACAGGATACATAACCGTAGTATTTGTCATTCCCGACTGCCTTTACTTTAGCTGTGATACTGGTATTTGACTATCTGAAGTAACTTTTAACACTGGCCTAATGACTGCAGTGTCCACCAGAAATGGGGTTTTCTTTGAATGCATGTTCATCTTAACGTAGGGTACATTTTGATCAATTGGCAGTAGAGGGTTAAGATTTGCTTCTGTATTATTTCATTGACCTAGTCAGTATGGACCTTCCTGACTCCTTCCAATCTGAGGTGTTGGTGGAGGAAAAAAATCCATTATTATAATTTGGTTGCCATTCAGTCTAAGTATCTTGGAATCTCTGCATTTGCCAGTGTGGGCATTCCCCTCTCCAGTGTGCTGCTTCTCCACATTTGAAGCAAGATGTGTTAGACAAAGCCAGAGGGGCATTGCCAGCTCGTTGTTGCCAACCCCACTGCACCTTGTTCCAGCATTGGGATTGGGATAATGGGGCGGATAGGTACTCTGCCCATAACTGATCACTCTTTCAGACCCTCTGAGGGTACTTCCACACAATCACATTTAAGACACAGTGTGCTATGGGCTCATGAATTTATTTTAACCGAGCATACTTTTATGTCCCACCATGCTGTAGGCTCATGAATTTGTTTTAACAGTTTACAGTCTATATCCCAATCATGCGGTGGGCTCATGAACTTGTTTTAAATTTATCTTTAACTTTTTTTTTCTCTTTTTCTTTCTCTCATACATTGACAAAATAAAACATCTCTCATACCTCTTACCTATCAATCTTGAGGCTACCGCCCTTAACACAAGGCGCCTCCTTGTGTTAATTTATCCTTTACTGTATGTGCACATACATTTACTATTCTCATTTGCTGTGGGGTCCTCCCACTATTACTTGTATACCTTGCAAACAACGCAGTCAAACCAAAACACAGTCATGCACTTGTTCTGCATTTTGCTAAAATTGTCTAAAAGAGAGAAAGAGAAAGAAAAACACAAACCAACCCTTTTCCCTTACAAAACAACTTCCCTGCCAAGGCTAGTATGTTTGCACACCCTAAATAGCTGCACAGCTGAGTCTCTGACTTCTTCCTCTTTTGGCTTTTTCCCGGTTAGGGGTCGCCACAGCGGAGCACCTGTCCACTCATGATTGGCAGTGGCGTTTTTATGGTGTCAAGTTGCCAACCCAGTGCCTAGCCTTCCACAGAAGGCACACACACACTCACACCTAGAGCCAATTTAGAGTGTCCAATCTACCTACAGCATGTCTTTGGAATGTGGGAGGAAACTGGAGCACCCCCACACAACCACAGGGACGACATGCAGACTCTGCACAGAAGGCACCCCAGCCGAGGATCGAACCGGAGAACCTCTTGCTGTGAGGCAGCAACGCTAACCGCTGCACCACTGCGGCTGCCCCTACATCGGAGTCTCTTGACTATTCCACACAAAGCATTGTGGAATTCGGAGAAAATCTGTGATGGGCCCTATTCCAGAACTGCCTTGCAGCAATACCAAAGTTCAGATCCAGAGCACGTCACCAAACTGTTAAAGTCATAAATAAATAAATAACATTAAGAATTTACTGTATATGCCTTCAGTCTGAAACAACACTTCAGGGTGTGCAAACAGAAATCTCTGTTTTACAGTGCTGGGAGACAGTCTTCATAGCAGTTGGTAAATCAGTCTCTCTGAAGAGAGAAAAACTACACCTTTTATACAATTTTTTTTATCAAACCTTTATGTTTACAATGACTGTACCAATCAAAGACTTTGCAAATGCTCTCATCCCTCGTGATTTTTGCCTCAGACTTCACGCAAACACCTTCCTATACATGACCCACCTGCTTTCAAGGGGTCGTGTTTTCTGACCTGGGATGTTTGAAATCTTCCCTAGCAGCAATGCATTCCTACCCTGGAGGAGTCAGGCTAACAAATTCCTTTTACAATAACTAACTAGCCTCTACTCCTAGAATTTTTCCTTGTTACATATTAAAAGAATCCAGTTCAGACACAGCAGTAACTCCAGCTTATGAAGCTGTATTTTTCCACAGCCCTGCATACAATTTTATTTGATTTTTTAACAAATTATAGCATCACCAATGAAACTGAAATTAATATCCATTTTAAATAAGCTGATCTTATTCCATAACATAATTGAGAATATGCAGAAAAACAGGAGTGGTTCAAAGAAAAATTACTGATGCAGGCCAAGGACTAGCAAATTGCTTAATAGTTTGCAGTTATTTGAGAATATCATAGTAAGTTCAAGAAATGCATTACATGTATAATGCAAATGATACTTTATTTTCTAAAATATTCAGTAAACAGCCCCCCACCCCACCCCAAAAGAATGTTTCACTGCATGGACTGTAGCATACCGTGAGATTTCAGTACAGTCTTTTACTGAGCCAGTATCATGGAGTCAGGTTTGCAAATTACTGTTTTACTGTAATTTTAAAAATGTGGAGATGAGTAGAATGTCAGGAAATTACCTTAACAGCGTGTCACAAGGAAGCGGTTCCTCAGAAAGAAATGGGCATGCAATAATAAGTTAACATAAATAGGGTTAAATCAAAAGTCACCAGTAATAAAACACACTGAAATAATCACAAATTTTCTGAAAATTGCTTGCAAAAATTAAGTGTTTATAGAATGCTGGCAAACTGATTAAATACATAATTCTTACTGCTGACAGAGGGGAAGAAATTTAGATAGGAAATCCCTTCCTGTCAATTCTGAGTTGACAATTGCAGTCACTGTTTTAACACCTTTGCAGTAGTGTGGGGGGAGGGGACTGTCAATACATGTTGGACTACAAAAGAACACCTACAACAACGGCCTCCAATTTAGCTAGTTCTCTGACTGCAGCTAGATAACTTCAAAGTACAGTGTAAAAGAAGCTCTGAGGAAAACATAAAAGAGGGTGATTAGCAACAGAAAAGCAGCAGCCCTCTTACAGAAGGAATAGAAAATGACAGAGAGTCACACATTTCCCACTATGTGTCAATAGCATGGAAATTCACAGTTACTTCCTTATGTCTGGCATGAGTCACAAAAAGAAGACTTGAAATGCTTTATGGGAAAGAGAAAGGGTTGAAGCAGAAGAAGATCACGTTGCTATATCAAATCCCATCAGTAGCCATGTTGTGGTAAACCGGCTAAAATTACAAATAAAGCACTTAAGAGTGATTTTGAGGTGTTAAAATAGGTATGGAAACAAAGATAGACTGAAAAATACATTATTTTAGTTGCAGGGTGGAGTTTTCCTTTAATTTGATTACAGTACTATACTCTAGTCTTTCACACCCATCTATTGCTTACATTCCAGAGAAGATACCAGAACAACCTCCTTTTTTCTACAGAAACTACTTCTCTCCTTAACTATCCTCTTCCAGCTCTCAGAATCCACCGTCTCTGAATCTCTTACTGCCCTGCGGCTTCTTGTTTCCTTCCTCACTGCTACTTCCCCACTACCTGACAGCTATAAAATACAGATTCCCGTGCCTAATTATGCTTCTCTTCAGCTTATCCTCTAGTCTCCTCCTCCTACTGTGCCATCATTCATCCTACCATGACTCAGTATCTCTCAACATCCTTCCAACTGTCCCAACCACCTATCCATACTTCCTCTTTACATTCTGCACACATTGCACCAAACTTATTTAATATAGCCCCTCATCTTTATTCCAAATATAGGCTGATTACTTGCACTTCAGCTCAAACCAAAACAAAATTAAGCGTAAAAATCCTCTCCAAAAAACAAGAATGCATAATTCCCAAATATACTAAAATCCTTCTAGGAGATGTACACCCTAATCCTGGCCCCACCTATCACAGTGAACACAATGATAATTTTCTGTCACACACTTCTGGAACCAAACAACTGCTAATCCCCAAATCTGGTGATCTACCTTTTGCTGCAATAAATGTTAGAAGTATAAGAAATAAAACTGTTGAACTACATGCTTGGATTACCCAAATTAAGCCTGATGTTCTCGTTGTAACTGAAACTTGGCTTAAACCCACCATAAACTACTCTAAAGTTATACCTCCTGGCTATAATATCATCTGTAATGACCATATAAAGAGGAAGGTGGTGGTACTGCTTTAATATTTGCCAATACCTACCACATTTCCCCTTACAGCAAACCAACACCAAAAATCAGTTCAGCAGAGTTTTTATTGCTTTTCAAAACATAAATAATTATGTATTGCTGTGCTTTATATCCATCCTTGTGACAATATAGCTATAGTAGAAAACATCCTACACTGTATAGCCATAACATTTCCACAAGAACAAATATTACTAGGTGATGTGAATGCCAGTTGGTTGGACATAAACTCCAACTCTCCTACATCTAGCATGAACTTAAATGGTTTCCCACAACTAATTAATAGTCCCACACATTATATCAAGACATCGAATTCTCTATTAGACTGTAGCCTAGTATCAGACCCTAGCAAATATTCCATCACAGGTACAACGCCAGATTCTCTCAGTGATCACCTCCCAATGTATATGGCTAGATATCTCACAAATCCAGTTAAAAAGCATATTTATAAAACAGCACATAACCTTTCCAAGTTTAACCAAGAAATGGTTATTAACTGAAACTTCCTAACCCCCCCCCCCCCACACACACACACACACAGGCAATGCTCTAACTGAATTCAATACAACTTTTCTAAATATCGCAAATAGCCTTGCACCTCCTAGAATGAATAGACTAAAACCAAATAATGCAATTTGGTTATCCAAAAAGAGTAGAATGTTAATGCAGAATACAGAAAACGCATGGAAACAATAGCAAAAATATAAAACACTTCAATATCATAAAAACTTCCATTTATTTGTTTTTTAGTACGATTGTGAAGCATTCTGAAGGCAAAAAAACTATACTATAATCACTTTCAGAATAATACTAAACACTACCCTAAAAAGTTTGGACATCCATTAAAGAAATCTTACATCCCAGCCAAAAATCCAGTCCAAACCCTTCTCCCAATTACTCACCACTCAAAACTGCAATACAGTTCAACTCTCATTTTACAGATAGTATAGCATCCTATATAAAAACTGATCTTAAATTTAAACTGTCATCTTCTTCAGCTGGTGACTTTCCAAGTGAATACCTAAAAATGGCAGCCAGTAGTACTGCCTAAGCTGTCTCAATTCTTATAAATAGGTCAGTCTAGGAATCCCACTTTCCCTCTATCTGGAAAAAGTCACACATTATCCCTCTGCACAAAGGATTCAACAGATATTAATAACATTAGATCTATAGCAATCTTATCTCCCCTCACCAAAATACTACAAAAATGTACTAAAATACAATTGTTAGAGACTATCTCCTGCAGAAAGAACACCTGTCCACTACACAACATGGCTTCTGTCCTTCCCATAGTACTACCACTGCCCTTCTAGCCTAACTACTCTCTTCCTTATTTCTAGACTTGTCTAAAGCCTTCAACACAATTTGTCACAGCAAACTTCTACTTCAAATGTCCTCACTAGGTCTCTCTCAGCCCACTGTTCTGTGGTTCAGAAGCTACCTGTCCACAAGCCATCAGTAGGTAAAATGGCACTCCATGTTCTCTCCTTACCTCTCAGCCACCACCAGTGTACCACAAGGCTCTATCCTTGGTTCCCTCCTCTTTAATATTTTCACCAACACCCTCTATACTTCCACACAACAGGCCATCCTAATAAAATACGCAGATAATCTGCACATCTGACAACATGGTACACCTCTAAAAAATTACTCAGGAAGCTTTGACAGCCACTAAAACATGGCTTTGTAACTCACAGGTCATGCTAAACCCAAAACAGACCAAACTACTACACCCCCCCCAAATCCCTCTCTCATGAAGAAAAAAAAATAAGTTTTCTGTTTGATAATGCAACCACTGAAGTCACCTCCTTATAGCAACTATTAGGGATGACAGTGGAAGATAATCTTACATTCAACCTGCATATACAAAACTGCAGAACTAAAACTCATCAAAATACTAGGGATGTTTTACACAGCCACAAACTTTCTCACGGAAGCAACTAAAACTACACTTGCCACTACTTATCTCCTCCCCAGTCTTCTTTATGGCTCTCCCATCCTTGCTAACCTCCAGGCTTCACAAAAATTAAAACATGAACATTACTATAACAGAGCTGCTAAATTTGCAGCACATACCCCTTTCAGATTCCAAAAAGCATAAATTGGTTAGAACTGCCACATCAACTAACATACACAACTTCTTACCATCTATAAAATTACCCAGCATTCATCTGCCTGTCCAGCACTATAAACATTCTACACAGCTATGTTCCCAGTCAGGCATTCCAATCCACTGACCAAAAACTCTTGACTGTCTACAAACCTAGAAAATCTGTTGGGTATTGTCTGTACTAGGTTGCTAAGGCCAGGAACTCCTTACCTATATCAATCAATTCAATACCCTCCCTCCCACCTTTCAAAACCATTCTGAAAAACTTCCTAGCTAAAATATGGCTCTGTCCTTGCTCAAAACCTGGATAAACTATATCTTTAAATGTGAACTACCTTTTCATTTCTTATACAGCCTTACTCTCTCCCTTCTTTGCTTACTTCTTTACTGCTATCTAATTCTCTTCCCCAACTTTCTCTCACTCTAAATATAGCATTAGCCTGTTTTCCCCTCACTTCATATCACAATTCCTATTTGTATTAGACCAATGACTAACTTGCCTTTAATTTCTCTACAAACTGTCTAAAACTTCTCCAAATATTAAATGATGGTCAGATACTTTGCATGGATTCTTAACCAATGTTTTTATATTATGTCTAATGTGTTACAATTATTTAAAGTGCAGATGTTTTTTGCTTTATTTTTAAAGACTGTAAAATTATTGTTTTAAAATAATTTGTAATTATTTGGAGCTTATCTCCCCATGCCTCTGCTGAAAACTGGCTTCTATTCAGTTGGACTTTCCCGGAAATCAAATGTCAATAAATAAATAATTAAAAAAATAATTAAATTAACCATTATGACAAATCTTGGGTGTGCCTTCGCTGAAGGCTGAACGTCGAGCTGGCACCTCGGCGTTCGTGAAAATCTACTGCCAATCATTAGCGAACCGGAGTTCCACTGTGACGACCCCTAACCGGGGAAAGCCGAAAGACAACAACACATTATGCCAAATCCAATCATACCTCTCAACTAAAAGGTGGTGAATTATACTTAATAAATAATGACAATCACAGCCCTTAAGGCGAAATAACATACCTAACACACTAGTAATAGGTGACTCTATAGTCAGGCACACTGACATCCCACTCACTAGGCTGGACAAGGAGAAGGTTACTGTTAGCTGCCTGTCGAGAGCCAGAATCCGCCGCATAACACAAGCACTCAGGTCACTCCAGAACAAGTACAAATATGACTCTGTCATTGTTCATGTTGGTGTGAATAACCTGAGATGTACCTCCCTGGACTACATGAAAAGAGACATGGAAGAGCTCTCTGATCATGTAGCCCAGGCGGGTATGACCCTGACCCTGAGTAGCATCCTGTCCTTACCAAGAATGATACCGCAGTATAAAGAAAAAATTATCAATTTCAACAACTGGCTAAGCTTCTGGTGTCATTCAAAGGGGATCCAATGTCTGTCAGCCTGAGACGACATGCTCGACAAGCCTCATTGCTTCGCAAGACAGAGCTTGCACCTGTCATCCCTAGGCTTTCGAATACTGGCCAAGGCTCTTGCTGACCCCATAGTGCCTTTTCTGGGCAAGGCTCAAAAATCAAACCCACCTCTATAAAGAGCACAAATGAAAAAATGAGGGTTATGCTACTCAACGCCAGGAGTTTAAATCTCAAAATGCAGGCGCTCAAAGCACTCCTCAGTATGGAGAACGTCGACATCTGTGCAGTAACTGAAACCTGGTTCAAGGCTCTACAAAGCACCCCAGCACTACTGGGCTACAACTCATACCACACATTTCAGCCACAGAACATGGACCAAAACACAAAAGGAGGAGGTGTATCCATATTCATCAAGGATACCTACACCTCCAGGTTAGTGGCGCAGCATGATACCTCCGAGATCATCCATGTGCAACTAACATCAGGCAAATCTGCAATGCAAATTGTGTCCTGCTACAGATCACCCTCCATGACCCAGGACCACCACTCCGCCTTTCTGGAGACACTGGAAAACATGAAGGTCCTACAGAACACCCTGATATTGGGCAATTTCAATTACCCTACCATTAACTGGGAAAACTACTCAAGTACAAACTCCCAGGTCCAACGCTTCCTGGAATTTATCAACTCAAATGCCCTGGATGAGCTGGTAAACTCCCCTACCACAGGTGAAAACATATTGGACCTGGTCATCACCAACATGGGCGACAGGTGTTCCACACCAGAGGTCAACCCGTCACTGGTTAGATCAGACCATAAACTAATCACTCTGGATGTCCACTCCACACCACACCACCACCTCCAACCAAGGAAACCATAGTGAAAAACTTTTCTATAGCAAACTTCACCTTACTTAAGACAGAGGTGGTAAGTTTCACAGCCCCCACGCTAAAGGATAAGTGTCCAAGATGCAAGAACCTTTACAAATGCACTCTATGAGCACCTACAAGGATGCATGGATCGTGCCATCCCTAGCAAAACCAAGACTCACTCCCTTAAGAGAAGGAAACCAGTCTTGTGGAACCCTGCCATAAACAGGCTGTACAATAGGAGGAGGAAACTAGTTCAGAAAAAAAGTAAATCCCAAGAAGGAAATCCTGATCAGTATCAGTAAGAAACTAAGGTCCCTCATAAAATCCACCAAGGCTAACTTCGAAAGAAAAATAGCCAAGGATTCAAAAGATAACCACAAAGCCTTCTTTAGCTATGTAAAGAATCTAAGTGGCAGCTCGCAGACATGCTCTGAGCTAGTGCAAGATAGCACAAAATATACTGAACCCACTGATATTGCCAACTCCCTGGCAGATAGATTCAGTGCAAACTTCACCACCCTCTCACCCCCAAAAGGGCCCACAACAATACCGGAAAGGTGTAGTGTCCCAGAAATCAGACGCACAGGAGAAAACAGCCCTTTCAAAAGCCAAAAGCACAGTGTCAATGGGGCCAGATGGTGTCCCAGGCTGCGTCTTGCACGAACTACAGAACAAACTAACCCCCCACCTAAACACACAGTTCAACCTCAGCCTCTCCACAGGCTACGTGCCCATAGAATGGCGCACAGCAACGGTTATTCCGCTCCACAAAGGAGGGGCCACAACTGACCCTGGTAACTATCGCCCCATAAACCTGACTAGCCTGGTCTGCAAGGCTATGGAGTGCATCATCATGGAACTCATTAACAAAGACATTGGGAACCTCCAAACACTTGGCCCAACCCAGTTCGGCTTTGTTAAGGGCAGATCATGCCTACTAAACCTGGTTGACTTTTTTGAAACAGTCACCACGGCCATAGATGAGGGGAAGGTAGTTCACACAGCCTACCTTGACCTCGCCAAGGCTTTTGACACCATTCCCCGCTCAGGAATTATAGAAAAACTCACCAGCCTGAACATAAATCCCTATGTCACGAGATGGGTTGCCAACTGGCTTACAGACAGAACTCACGCGGTAAGAATAGCAGGCTCCAGGTCCGACTCTAAACCAGTCACAAGTGGTGTCCCACAAGGCTCGGTTCTGGGACCCCTACTGTTCGGCATATACTTCTCAGAAGTACAGGCAAACACAGGAGGACTATGGCTAACCAAGTTCGCCGATGATTGCAAACTGGGAGCCATAATTGACACTCCGGCTGACACAGACATTCTCTAAAAGGGCCTTACTGAGATGGACACCTGGTGTCAAAGTCATGGTCTCAAGCTAAATGCCAAAAAAATGCATAGTCATCCCATTTGGGAAAAACAAAACACCCATGAATTACCACATAGATGGCAGCCCCCTTAATACAGGACAGGTAATAATAGATCTGGGGACCCAGGTAGATAGTAATCTCTCCTTTGACAATCATATTGCCAAAGTAGTTAGGAAATCCTTCTATGTAACCCATCTAATTACTAAATGGTTCACATCTAGAAATAAAGAGGTTACGTGCCCCTCTACTCGTCACTCATCAGACCCATCATAGAGTACAATGCCCCATTTGGGATGTACCTCACAAGACACTTCCAACAGCTGGAAAGACCACAAAAGTACCTCACCAAGAGGATTACTGGCCTCAAACATATGCCCTATGCAGCCCGTCGCGTATTGCTTACTCAGAGGTGATCTCTGCCTGACTTACAAAGCCATGTCCAACTCAGAATTGACGGACGTGCTCCACCTAAAGAAATCCAAGTCACTGCGAGCCACTCGCTCTAGTGAGCTAAACCTTGCCATAACAATAAATAGAACATGCTGGAGGGATAGATTCCTGTCACAGAGACTCCCCATGCTTTGGAACAAAATTCCTAACTACATTAGACAGAGCCCCTCACTAACACTCTTCAAGAGAAACCTTGACGAGTGGATGGGTAACAGAAAATACACCCTGGGATCACTTCATTGGTTCTTCTTGACAGAGGCTCAGTTAATTAATCAGTGGGGAGGCGAAAGCTGACACACTCTGGCCAGGCTTATAAAAACCCTCGGGCAGACAGCCTAGTACCTACCTATGAACCTATGACAATAATTAATCGCTGAACATCCTCCAAGAGGGCCTTACCCACACTAATGACTGGTACCAGAAGCATAGCCTCAAACTGAATGCCAAGAAATGTATTATCATCCCCTTTGGGGGAAAATTGCACCCCCACTAATTATCACGTTAATAACACTGCACTAAGCACGCAATCAGTTGTGAGGGACTTGGGCACCCAGGTTGATAGCAACCTGACTTTTGACCATCATGTTGCCTCCTTTGTATAGAAATCTTTTTACATGGCCCACCTCATAAGGAACGGTATTTCACCCAGGAACAAGGAGGTCATAACATTCCTGTAGTCCTCCCTTATCAGACCCATTATTGAGTACAATGCCCCCTTCGGCATGTACCCTGCCAAACACATGCAGCAGCTGGAGAGATTACAGAGTTTAAAGACCAGGAAACTCCATGGTCTCAAACACCTATCCTATGCAGATAGGCTAAAAGCTCTGTCCCTCTACTTAGTCTCGTACAGAATGCTCAGAGGTGACCCGAGTCTGGCACTCAAGGCCATCTTAGATCCAGGCTTGATGGAGTTGCTGCATATCCATGAGTCAAGCTCCATTTGTGCAACCCATACGCAAGGCCTTAACCTGGTCTGTCATATTAACAGAACTTGTTGGCAGGATATATTTGTGCCCCAAAGACACCCCATCTGTGGAATCGACTCCTCTCCATGTCAAGCTGAGTACCTCTATAGCCTTGTTTAACAGGAACCTGGACGACTGGATGGGAAACAGAAAATACACCACTGGGATCTCACCTGTGTCCCTGCTGGACAGGGGAAACAGGTGCTGACTTTGAGGGAACATGGGCCAAATTCTTGGCTAGGCTTATAACGGCCTCTGGGCCAATAGCCTAGTATCATCCTATGAACTTATAATACTTATTTTACTTCAAGAAATGTATACTAATTCACATTCTCTAACTCTATTAATATCTCAAATTAATAGAACTGATATTTTGAAGGTGGCCCTGATCCTCCCTGACTTTTTCTGGATTTGTCCCCGATTCTGTTGAGAGCTATGAAATCCATACATACAGTTCTTCAGAAAAGTAATTACCAGGTAATTGTTATACAACAGATTGCTCTTTACAGTACACAGCTAGTGCTAATGTAGACATGTTTTAAAGTTCTGAGGAGAAATGAAGTGAGAAATCAGTTTGTTTGATTATTAGGGAAGACACTTTTATTTCACATCTCTGTTTTTATAATGTTTAACCCATCGCCTACTCAGAGGCGATCTCTGCCTAACATACAAGGCCATGTCAAACCCAGAGCTGCTGGACATGCTCCACTTAAAGAAATATCAATCAGTCCGAGCTACACTCTCTAGGGACCTTGTCACCACAATAAACAGAACATGCTGGAGGGATAGAGTCCTGTCCCAGAGACTTCCCATACTCTGGAACAAACTACCTATCTATCTATATCAATTAAACAAAGCACCTCATTAGCACTCTTCAAGAAAAATCTTGATTGGATGGGAGATAGGAAATTCACCCCCATGATCACTTCTGTGGCTCTGGTTGACAGGGGCACAGGAAAATTATTTTCTTGGGTGGCAAAAGCCAGGGTACCGTTTGGCTAGGTTTATATAGGCCCTAGGGCCAATAGACTAGTACCTACCTATGAACCTATAAATATGGGTTTAGCATAAATGCTTACTTTTTAAAAAAAAGTGTTGCACTCAACTACTACTCTTCATCATCTATATGCACAAGACATTTAACTGGTCTTCTGCCAAATTAGAATATGTACATAAACAAGATGTTACATGTGAGCAGGCCAGTGTTAACATGAGGTGTGGATGACTTGTGGCAATAATAAACACGATCCGTTGTATCTTGTGTGTAAAAACTACAAGTGCGTGTGTACGTAAACGTGTGCACAAATGTCCTGCTTTCCAATCTTAAATTCGGCTCGCGTCAATCTGTAATGAGCCGGACCAGCCACTTCTGTTAAAAAGCTACACACTTCCATAAAATATTAATCAACTTCATTAGCAGTAAAAATGCCTGAAACTGTTCTCTACTAATGGGCGTGTTAAACTGCAATTATTTGCTTTCTTTCTTTGTACACTAAAGGATTAGACAGGGATGCAGACAGTCGTAAAGCATCCTCCTATTAAGTCAGTTTTCAGCAAGCTTTCATAGCACCTGAGTAAATCTGGCATTGCAAATGCAAACTGTCCCCAAGCATGCAGTCCAGCTCATTCCATCTGCTACTGCCTGTACCTTCAGAGCGGAGTCCCTCCGCCCTTCCCAAACGGAGTCAGTGTAACAGATGGACTAGCCCTGATTAGCAGTCGGTACCAACTGAGGGAGATGGAGGGGAACAGAACAAAACCTCTTACCTTGAATCCTTTGGTAAAGCAAGCTGGCGACCATGAACCACAAGACAGAAGGCAGACAAACACTACACAATGTTAAGGAACGAGCCATAGTTCCATCTTCTAAAAGTTCACTTTCAGAATAAAGGCTCGCGTCATGGAGTGATTCAGCACCCACAGCAGCCACTGCGCACGCGCCGCTCCACCAGCTCTGTTTGGGTTTTTTTTCTCAGAGGTAGCGGCTGGCGCGCGCAGTATGCCAGGCAGTTGGCACAGGATGGGGTGCTAGTTGTTATGTCTGCCCCCCCCCCCCCCCGATGCATAGATGTCAAAGTTAATGCTGCACACTTGCAGAGTGTTGTTAAAATAAGACAGTTTGAAGTGCAGTGCAGACAGACTATTGTGCCCCCGGGCAAGGATGCGTGGTGCTGCCTTTGCAAACGTGAAAATTGTCTATAAGGAGGATAAAGTCTACATATAAAGACACAAAACCACGGACGTTTGCTTTTGTGTATTTAATACACACTCTCTAAAGAGAACACTTTTTCTGAACCTGTTAGAAACATTGGTTTTATCAAGCCATATGATATCTATAGTAATTTAGATTAGTGTTTCTAAAAACGTGTATACCTTGTTTACAGACAAGATTGCAAATCTAAAAGCAATTATACCTCTTAATAGTTTTTGACTGAACAGCATAAAATGTTGCGCACATTACGTCTGGGCTGGGGCAACAGCCCAAGTGATATGACCACTTTTTAAGGGGGGGGGGGGTAACTAAGCATCTGTAAGTGCAACATGGAATTCACACCCCTGGCTCCTATGATAGGAAAATATCACTCGAGCGGTACTAGATGGACAGTCAGTTGTACGTTTATGGTGTATGCTATGAAACACACATTTTACTAATCTATTCGAGAAGGAAATAGGTGTGCAGTACAAAAGGTAATGCGATCTTTTGTCTGGAAATTTTAATCCGCTGATTTCCAAAAATGACCCTCTGTACACGGAGCATGGTGGTGGCAAAGCATTTAGTTAGCGGTCAGTCGGCACTCCAAGGTTCTGTTTCAGAGGTTGGGGCACGTCATTGTTGACATGAGCATGCACAATTATCTCTCTTGGCAGAAGTAAAATTATACAGCGGTGAGTAAGTCACTGAAGATCTGGTAGACACCAGCAGAAAGAGGTGCAATAGCTACATATGTCTGCAATAACTGCAAACATGCGTTTCAGTGGTCCACAGTTTTGCAGACTGCGCAGATTTTTGCTTCATGTTTTTTTGGTCTGTTGTTCGCAACATTTGTGATTTTCTGACAAATCTTTAAGGCTTGCAGTCACAAAGAATGACAGACATCATCCGAGTTGAGTATCGAACCTCATATCCTTAAGAAAAATGTAGTCTAATATTCCGGGCCTTTGCACCCCTCCCCCCCATTATTTTTGACTTTGCCCAGATTTTTTCTGCTAAGAGATTGACAGGTATGTCTGCAGGTCGTGATGAACAGTGGCTGCTCCACTTGACAGGTATGTCTGCAGGTCGTGATGAACAGTGGCTGCTCCACTTTCGTCCGTAATTGGCTCCAGTAGTAGGGTTTGTGAGAACTGAAATGGGGCAGCTTTGTGATAAATGCAGGACATTACTAGGTAACGATGTATGTTTGTTACGCTCTCTGGGTACGAACTATTTGAATGAGGGATGCCAGAACTCCGTTACTTTGTAACTGTCCGAAAAGCAAAAGTCTTCTGTTTTTTTTTTCTGAACCTGGCTTTCAACCAGACATCCATATACCTCTCAAATGTCCAGATTTACGCCTCACATTTTGTGTTTTGTTTCTGAAGGAAATTCAATCTGAAACACAAATATATGTCATTATTTAATGACTTCAGCACTCCGTCATTTGTCAGAAAACCACAGATTTTATGAGGAACAGACCATATATTTAAGGGAAAAAATCTGGACAGTGTGCGAAAATCTGTACCGTTGAGAGGCACTTAAAACCTGTCCCAATTTATTTTAGACTTCGTCCAGATTGCTTGTGCTAAGAGTTTGAGATGTATGATACAGCACACACACACACACACACACACACACACACACGCGCGCGCGCGCGCACTTGTTCATTGTCATTATATTTTGTGTATGACTGTGACGACGTCAAAGAAGGTGTTGCACTGCGCACTTGTGTCCTAGCGATTCTGGGGTTTTAAGATGAAAGAGGGCTAGTCCAGGGCAGTTCCTTCCTGTGCTTTAAAACCAGGAAGCAAATTACTAGCCTGGCAGTAAAAATCCATTGCAGAGTAAAAATCCATTGCAGTCGCAGCTGCTTTGTGTGTTGTAATACGAACTGTGACAGATTGTTTTAGTTTCGTAACTCGTTTCTATTAGAGCTGTTAGCGTTTGCATTGTAGCATCTCCAACGTTGTATACATGCAGACCTCATAAATGTGTTTGGTTCTTTGTGTAGCCTAAATATTTGCTGACAGCACAGATGCATATAAATGACACATTATTTTAAGTTGTTATTCATTGTATCTGCTACAGCAAATAATGAGAAAAGAACCTCCATAATCAGGCGGCTGTGGTGGTACAGTGGTTTGTGTTGCTACCTCATAGCAAGTGGTTCTCAGGTTCGATCCTCGGTTGAGGTGTCCTCTGTGCAGAATCTGCACGTCCTCCCTGGGTTTGCATGGATTTCCTCCTAAAAGCATGCAATAGCAGCAATGGACACTGTAAAGCGGTCGTAGGTACGAGTGATGCGTGTGGATAAACTGCCTGCCACTAGGCACCTAGCGATGTAAATCTTAGCTCCAGGTGATCTAGACCCCATGGGGAAAAAGGGTTGAAAATGGATGAACCTCCATTGTTATATGTGCGCGTTTACATTCCTAATGTTGCCATACATATCAACTGTCCAGATTTCTATAGAATGTGCCTCATATTTTGGTCTGTTCTTCATAACATTTGTGGTTTTCTATCACTGAGGACTGAAATAACTAAATGATGGCATACATTTGAGGTTCATAGGTAGATACTAGGCTATCTGCCCTAGGGCATTTATAAGCCTAGCCACAGTGTATTTGGCTTCCGCTTCCCTATTAGATTAGCCTACTGTGCCTCTGTAAAGTAGGTCACAGAAGGTACCCTTTTAAGATTAGTTTACTGTGCCTCTGTCTAGCAGGGATACAGAAGAGATCCCAGGGGTGAATTTCCGATTTCCCATCCACGCGTCCAGATTTTGCTTGAAGAGGGTTAGCGAGGGGCTATGTCTAACATGAATTGGGATTCTATTCCAGAGTGAGGGGGAGCCTCTGGGAAATGAATCTGTCCCTCCAGCATGTCCTATTTATTTTTGTGTTGAGGTTTAGGTCCCTGGAGCGTGTAGCTCTAAGGGCTTGGATTTTTTGAGGTGGAGCATGTCCATTAAATTCTGGGTTTGACATGGCTTTGTACGTCAGGCATAGATCGCCTCTGAGTAGGCGGTAAGCAACTGAGTAGAGCTGAAGTTTCTTTAGTCGAGCTGCATAGGACATCTGTTTGTAGCCCATGATCCTCTTGGTGAGGTACTTTTGGGGTCTCTCCAGTTGCTGCAGGTGTCGGGTAAGGTACATCCCAAAAGGGGCATTGTATTAAATTATGGGCCTGATGAGTGACGAGTAGAGGGGCACAATGACCTCTCTTGATCTAGATGCGAACCCTTTCATGATAAGGTGGGCTATATAGAAGGTCTTTCTAACCACTTTGGCAACGTGATTATCAAAGGAGAGATTACTATCTACGCTGGTCCCCAAATCTCTAATTATTTCTTCTGTACTTAATGGATTACCACCTATGTGGTAATTTGTGGGCACCTTGTTTTTCCCAAAGGGGATGACTATGCACTTTTTAGCATTTAGCATGAGGCCGTGGCTCTGGCACCAAGCATCCGTCTCTGTGAGACTCTTTTGGAGGATGCTTGTGTCAGCTGGAGATTCGATTAAGGCCCCCAGTTTGCAGTCATCTGCGAACTTTGTCAGTCATAATCCCCCCATGTTAGCCTGAACCTAAGAGAAGTATATACCGAACAAGAGAGGTCCCAGAACTGAGCCCTGTGGGACGCCACTTGTAACTGGTTTGGATTCAGACATAGCACCTGTGATTCTGACCATGTGGGTTCTATCTCTGAGCCAGTTTGCAACCCATCTTGTGATATAGGGGTTGATATTTAAGCTGGTAAGCTTATTTATGATGCCCGAGTGGGGTATTGTGTCGAAGGCTTTTGCAAGGTCCAGGTAGGCTGTGCGGACTACCTTGCCCTCATCTATGGCTTTGGTAACTGTTTCAAAGGAATCAACTAGGTTTAAGAGGCAAGATCTGCCCTTAACAAAGCCGAATTGGGTAGGGTTCAGTGTCTGGAGGCTCCCAATGTCTTTGTTTATGAGTTCCAGGATAATACGCTCCATAGCTTTACAGACCAGACTAGTCAGGCTTATGGGGCGATAGTTTCTGGGGTCTGTTGTGGCACCACCTTTGTGGAGTGGGACCACTGTAGCTGTACGCCATTCTTTGGGTACATATCCTGTAGTAAGGCTAAGTTTGAACAGTGACTTAATGTGAGGGTTCAGTTCTTCTTGGAGCTCATGTAAGACACAGCCTGGGACACCGTCCAGTCCCATATATGCTGTGTTTTTTGCTTAGGAGAGGGCAGCTTTCACCTGTGCATCTGTGATGTCAGGGAGGTTACATTCAGTTGGGATAGGCATTTTCTCCTTTGGGGGGTAAGGGGGGGAGAAGTTTGCGCTGATTCTTTCTGCCAGGATGTTGGCTATGTCTGTAGGTTCGGTATATTTTGTACCGTTATGCAACAATTCAGAGCATATCTGGGAGTTTACGCCCATGTTCCTGACATAACTAAAGAAGGCCTTGTGATTATCTTTAGTGTCTAGGGCAATATTTCTTTCGAAACTGGCCTTTGATGATTTTATGAGGGATCAAAGTTTCTTGCTAATACTGATCAGAGATGCCTTCCCTTTTTGGGATTTTGCTCTGTCATGTAGTAGCTTCCTCCTTCTGTTGTATAGCTTATTTATGGCCGGGGTCCACCAGACCGGTCTCCTGTTTTTGGAGGAGTGAATCTTGGTTTTATTTGGGATAGCACGATCCATGCATTCCTGCAGGTGCTCATAGAATGCATTTGTAAAGGATTCTGCGGATTAGGCTGTATGATCCTATGGCCCAGGGGCTTTGAAGGATTCCACCTCAGTCTTGAGAAGTGCAAAGTTGGCTTTTGAGAAATTCTTTACCGTGATTTCCTTGGCTGGGGGTGGAGACGGGATATGGATGTCCAGGGAAATTTGTTTATGGTCTGATCTTACCAATGAGGGGTTTACCTCTGGTGTGGAACATAGAGTCCCCATGTTGGTGATGACCAGGTCCAATATGTTGTTCCCTCTTGTGGGAGTGGTGACCAGTTGTTCCATTGCATTAGAGTTTATAAATTCAAGGAACCATTGGGCGAGGGTGTTTGGGCTTGAGTAGTTTTCCCAGTCAATGTTTGGGTAGTTGAAGTCACCCAATAACATAGTGTTTGGAGAGACCTTCATATTCTCCAGTGTTCTCAGGAATGCCAAGTGGGGTTCCTGTAATAGGGAGGGTGTTCTGTAGCAGGCTACAAACTGAAAGGCAGTTTTGCCCGCTGTTAGTTGCACATGGATGGTTTCTGATGCTTCATGCAGTGCCACTAACCTGGAGGTGTAGGTATCTTTGATGAATATAGATACTCCCCCTCCTTTTGTGCTTCGGTCCGAGTTTTGGGGCCGAAATGCATGGTATGAGTTATAACCTGGTAGTGCTGGGTGCTCTCAGGAGCCTTGAACCAGGTTTCTGTTACTGCACAGACATCGATTTTCTCCATATTGAGGAGAGCCTCGAGTGCGTGCATCTTGAGGTTTAGACTTCTGGCATTGAGTAGCATTACCTTTAGTTTTTCTATCCTTGGGTTGTCTATGGAGGTGGGTTTGTCCTTTGAGCCTTGCCTAAAAAAGGCACTATGGGGGTGGCAAGAGCCTTGGCCAGTATACGAAAGCCTAAGGGTGACAGGTGCAAGCCATCCCTAGCGAAGCAATGTGGCTTGTCGAGCATGTCATCCTAGGCTGACAGACACTGGATCCCCTTTGAATGACACCAATACTTTAGCCAAATGTTGAAACTGATCATTTTGTCTTTATACTGTGGCATCATTCTTGGTGAGGGCAAGATGCTACTCAAGGTCAGGGTCATACCAGCCTGGGCTACATGGTCAGAGAGCTCCTCTATGTCTCTTTTCATGTAGTCCAGGGAGGTACGTCTCAGGTCATTCACACCAGCATGGACAATGACGGAGTCATACTTGTACTTGCTTTGGAGTGACCTGAGTGCTTGTGTTATGTGGCGGATCCTGGCACCCGACAGGCAGCTTACAGTGACCTTCTCCTTGTTCAGTCTGGTGAGCGAGATGTCAGTGTGCTGGACAATAGAGTCCCCTATAACAAGTGTATTTGGTGTGTTGTTTGGCCTTAAGGGCTGTGACTGTGAGGCACACTGATTTTGTGAGATATGTGATTCGTGGGTATTGTTGAGGGGTGGCTGTTGCTTGGATATCTACTTAGGAGGTCTTTGCTGTTTAGGCAGATTTTTATTTAGAGCCTCCGAGTATGTTTTTGTGTGTTTATGTGTTGGGTATGCAGATGCAATAGGTCTGTGTGAGACTGGATTTGTGGTGTGGGTGGTTACCTTTTCCTCCTGACTGGCTGTGCCAGTCTTGGGTTGAGAGAGCTCTGCCTCCAGTTTGGCTGTGTAATTGCATCTCTCACATGTATTAGAGTTAGTTGGAAGGTGAAGAAGGTTGTCTGTGTACATAAGGCAATTGTAACATTGCCTCAAAATTCCCAGATTCACCAGCTGGACTGCAGAGTAACCTTGAAACTGACCCTTGGACATACCAGATTAGTATAGGGAACTGTTTTTTTACGGATCAGATTAGGGAAGGGAACTGATTTTTCACTTGATCAGGAAGGACCAATCGGGAGCCTAATACTTATGAGAAGTCAAGGAGGGTGTAGTGCTTTAGTTAGTTAGTGTTTCCTAATAAGAGCTGAGCAAGTGCAGGGCTTTAGAAAGAGAATAGAGTGATTACTTTGAGAGTTTGAACAGTTCTAAGGGAAAAAGTGAAGAGCAGACTTTGTGGAGCCTGGAATAGTTTAAACCTGTTTAGGCGGTGCTGCCCAATGCTGCTCAGTGCGCAAAACCACGCAAAAAGAGAGTTGTAGGGTTTTAAGAGAGAGAGATCAAGGAGTTTAGAATTGACCCAAAATGGCCAATAAAACTACAGCTTCTAGGTAGTAACCACTCCTCCAGGGACCGGCAGGCTATTCAGTGTTAACCACTCCCACTGGTGAACACAGAGACTTCCCTTTAGCCCAAGCAAGCACTGGCCTTCTAGAAACTTCCAAACAGTTCAGAACTGCAAATCTGTAACTGAACTTTCTTAACTTTCTGAAAGTGGGAAAAAAGCAAGATTTTTTGTTCTTTTTTTCTTTTTGTTGTAGTTTAAAGGTAGCAGAGATACACAAGCAGCAAAATAATCACAACAGTGCAATAAATGACCCCACACGAGTGCTGGGCCAAAATCAGGTAAAATGCAGTTTTTAGAGAAAAAAAAACGATTTTAAATTAAGTGCAACACAAGAAATGCAGTAAACAGGCTCTAGATGTGTTTCAAGTACAGTTACTGTTACAGATATAAACTTTAGCAAGCCGGAAAATGCCAAAAAGTAGGCGGCAAAGCAGTAAAACTTAACAAAAAATCAGAAGAAAATACTTAAAATCACAAAAGTGGCTCCTTTACTTCTCTCAGTGTTTTCTCCCCTTGGTGGGTGCTTCAGCAACAACTAGCAAGCCTGAAAAGACGCCAAAAGCATGAGGCAGCCGGGTTTTAAGAGAGAGAGATCAAGGAGTTTAGAATTGACCCAAAATGGCCAATAAAACTACAGCTTCTAGGTAGTAGGTTCAGTCTTCATAGCATTCAGAAAGATGCATACTAACGCAAATCCTGTTATTCTAGTAATTTTCTAAGTTTCTAAGATCAATATTTAAAATCTATTCCTATTTTTGGCCTTTGGTCTCCAATTGTTTTAGTCTTTGTCCAGATTTATTGCGCTAAAAGGTTGAGAAGTATGTATGTTACTGCTGTAAAGCAAATAATATGTACATATTGCAAAATAATTATGGACACTTTTCACTCTGTTTGGACCCAATATTAATGTAGTCACACAAAAGGCAAATAACATCTTATTTTGAAAGTTAGAAAACTTCAAGCAAACAAACAAATTGAAGTTTATGGCACCCAGAATAATAAACTCAGACTAACCTGTCAGAACTTCACAAGTAAGGTAGAAAACAGACTACTACAAAACAGATTGTATTAAAATAAAGGCATGATTAAGCGCAAAATAGAGAATTTCAAATGATGTATAAGTGTTGAATAGAAAATTTGCTGTAGGCATCCTTAGAAGAATGAAGAACAGGTCCTAGTAGAAAATTAGCTGCACACATGTTGAGACAAATAAGTGACATTCTTTATTATAAAACATGGATTTTTATTTTATTATTATTATCCCTGTCTCCACACATATTCCATCCTGTGGCTTCCCTTCCTGTATCCTGTCTGCCCATTCCTGTAGTGGGGATGAGCATAGCCAGGTCCATTTCTAACCCTGAGGGTAAGAGCCTTACCATGTCATCATTCCTTACCTAGGGCAACAGCCTTTTCCTGCCATTGGAGGCAAGAGTCAGGTATTTGGGAGTTAGCCACTTGCAAGTCATGTGACCCCTCCCCCACAACCTAACCCCTCCCTGCAATGGTTGGTTACTCGGGATGCACTCTTGATGGTCCTAATTGTAACTGGTACATTTTGTTCCTGGCAGACAGACACACATTATGCATGTGGACTGGCAGCAGTATATACTTTCCATAGAAAAATGTCATTTTTTTTAAAACAGAGATTGTGATGGGGGATGTAGAAACAAGTGAAGTAATTACTGTAACCATTATTTCTGCTGCTTCCACATTGGAAGCTATTACCAAAAATGGCTGTTTTTTTGTGGGGAGCATTTTATCATTTAAAGCAAAAGGACAGTTATGTAGCTTTTTGACCATTTTGAGTTGGTAGGGGCTGGAGACAGTGTGATCTTTGTTTATTTAACTTTCTTCATAATCAAGCCCCAGAGTATGCCATTGTAGCTTAACAAGGGTTCCGTACTGGCTAGGTGCAGTAAGCTGCTATACATTACTGTGATTGTTATTTTTCACTTTCCTCAGTGTAACATCAGATATATACACATGTGGATATCATTTGGGTTTAAGGGTAAGGAGGCCTGTTGTGTATACACATCTAGCAGCAACCAGTTGAAATATATTACTGTGACTATTTTTATTCTTTCAACTTTGTCCCAGTCTAACATCAGAGGATTAACGTGTCATGGTAATTGTGTATTTCAGTGAAACAATGAGCTGTACCATGTAGGTGGACCCAAGATGGTGTCTCCTGGCTGATAAAGTAAACAAAATATTGTTCACTGGAGAAGGTAATAGCAAGCTACTCCAGTATTTTTTGCCAAGAAACCCCTGTGGACAGAAGCATGTCAAAATGATACAGGAAAATGAGGCCCTCATATCTAAAGGTATCCAGCATACTACTGAGGAATAATATTGAGGAATAATGAAGAAAATATGAGTAGTTAATGATACAAATGGATTAATGCTGAAGGGAAGCCTGTCTGCTGAAGTGCTCAGAGATGAAAGGAAAGTCCGGTGTTTTAAAGAATTATAAACCACTGGAACTTGGAATGCAAGAACTAGGAACTATGTAAACTTGTTGTAGTTAAGGTTGAGATAACAAGAATAAGCACTGACATTTTGGGAATTAGTAGGGCAGGAATGGGTCATTTTATATCAGATTATCATGATATTTTCTAATGTGGATGGTAATTTTGGAGAAGGAATGGAGAAACCATCATGGTTAATGTATAGATCTAGTCTATATGACAGAATGATCTCAGACTACAAGGCAACCGAGTCAACATTAACTGATGTTGAAGAAGAGAAAGCTGACCAGTTTTATGAGGATCACCTTTTGGAAATGACATCTAAAAAGACATTACATTTATTATACCTGACTGAATGCTAAAGATGGTGATGAAACTACAACTGGAATAAGCTGCAGCTTTTACCTTGGATTATGAAATGAAGCAGAACTTAGAGTAGTACAATTCTGCAAAGATAATTCACTATTCATAGCAAACATTCTCTTCCAGCAACTTGACAGAATATCATCAAATGATTAGTACCAAAATCAGACTGACTATAAACTTTACAGTCAGAGATGGAAGTGTTCCATACAATTATCAGAAATAAGACCTGGTGCTGACTTTGGCTCATATCATCAACTTATTATCACAAACTTTAGAATCAAATTAAGAAAATAAGAAAAGTATCTAGGCCAGTGAGATAATATGTATTGGAGCTGAAGACTAGATTTAAGGGATTAGATCTCGTAGACAGAGTAGCTGAAGACCTATGGACAAAAGTTCAGGATATTATCCTGGAGGTGGCAACAAAATATTTTCCCAATAGAAGTAAGATTAAGAAGGCAAAATAAGTGACAGTGGAGGCTTTACAAGTGGCCGAGGAAAGAATGAGAACAACGGTAATGGAGGTAGAAAAATATGTTAAACCGAATGTAGAGCTTCAGAGAAGAGCAAAAAGAGATGGGGCATTTTTGAATGGGCTGTGCAAAGAAATGGAAGAAGGCAACACAATGGAAAATAAAGAGACCTGTTCAAGAATGTTGGTGAATTTAAGCGAAACTTAAATAAGCATGATAAAAGACAAAGATGACAGGAATCTAACAGAAGCAGAATATATCAAGAAAATGTTTTTGTGATATAAAAAAATGAGACCACAATAAATCATTTCAAAACGTTACCCACCTTTAATGTGACCTATAACCTATACAATTTCATTGAAAAACAAACAAATCTGTTAGGGGAAAAAATATAAAAAATAAAAAGCGTACAATACGCTGGTTGCATAAGTGTGCATACCCTTAAACTAATACTTTGTTGAATGAAGCACATTTTGATTTAAATACAGCATTCAGTCTTCTTGGGTAGGAGTCTATCAGCATGGCACATCTTGACTTGGCAATATTTGCCCACTCTTCCTTGCAAAAGTGCTCCAAATTGGTCAGATTGCAAGGGCATCTCTTGTGCACAGCCCTTTTCAGGTTAACCCACAGAATTTCTGTTGGATTTAGGCCTGGACTCTGGCTGGGCCATTCAAAAACTTTAATTTTCATCTGGTGAAGCCATTCTTTTGTTGATTTGGATGTATGCTTGGGGTCATTGTCATGTTCAAAGGTGAAATTCCTCTTCATCTTCAGCTTTCTGGCAGATGCCTGAAGGTTTTGGGCCAAAAGTGACTGGTATTTGGAACTGTTCCTAATTCCTTCCACCTTGACTAAAGCCCCAGTTCCAGCTGAAGAAAAACAACCCCAAAGCATGATACTGCCACCACCATGCTTCACCGTGGGGATGGTATTCTTTTGGTGATGCAAAGTGTTGTTTTTGCGCCAAACATAACTTTTGGAATTGTGCCCAGAAAGTTCAACCTTGGTCTCATCAGACCATAACACATTTTCCCACATGCTTTTGGGAGACGTGATGTATTGTATTGCAAATTTTAGATGGGCCTGGATGTTTTTCTGTGTAAGAAAAGGCTTCCGTCTTGCAACCCTACCTCGTAGTCCTGACATGTGGAGAATACAGGAGAGTGTTGTCACATGTAGTACAAAATCAGTACTTGCCAGAAATTCCTGCAGCTCCTTCCGTGTTGTTATAGGCCTCTTGGCAGCGTCCCTGACCAGTATTTGTCTTGTCTTTTCATCATTTTTGGAGGGACATCCAGTTCTTTGCAATGTCACTGTTGTCCCATATTTTCTCCACTTTTTGATGACTGTCTTCACTGTGTTCTATGGTATATCCAATGCTGTGAAAATTTTTTTGTACCCTTCTCCTGACTGATATCTTTCAATAATGAGATCCCTTTGATGCTTTGTAAGCTCTCTGTGAACCATGGCTTTTGCTGTAGCAGGCAAGTGAGTAAATGTCAGGAAAATCCTACTAGGATAGCTAAACTTTATTTGGGGTTAATCAGAGTCTCTTTAATTGATGGCAGGTGTGTACCCAAGAAGACTGAATGTTGTAATTAAATCAAAAGGTGCTTCAACAAAGTATTAATTTAAGGGTGTGCACACACAACAAAGTATTAGATTAAGGGTGTGCACACTTATGCAACCAGGGTATTGTATGTTTTTTATTTTTTATATTTTTCCCCCTAACAAATTTGTTTGTTTTTCAATTGAATTGTACAGATTGTAGGTCACATTAAAGGTGGGAAATGTTTTGAAATGATTTATTGTGGTCTCATTTTTTATATCACAAAAACCTGGCATTTTAACAGGGGTGTGTACACGTTTCATATCCACTATATATATATATATATATATATATATATATATATATATATATATAAAAGAAGGTCATCCGCATCGCTGACACACACAATGTTGAGTTCTTTGGTTTAGTGCCAGACATCCTGAAATTAAATGAGTCGTAGAAAACTTTGCTAATAACAAGGCTGCAGGAAGAGATGGAATTTCAGTCTCCAAATATGTAAACCAGTACAGTGGCCATTGGATTGGAAAAGGTCAGCTTATATTCCATTCCCTCCCGAAAAAGTAATGCTAAAGAATGTTCAAAGTATTGGACAATTGTACTTATACTTGTTTCACATGCTGTCATGATCCTGCAGGCTAGACTCCTTCAATACATGGACCAAGAACTGCCAAATGTGCTATATAGTTTTAGAAGTGGCAGATGCACAACAGATCAAATTGGCAACATGTACTGGATAATGAAGAAAGCAAGAGAATTCCAGAAAAAAAGTTCTCTTTTGTTTTACTTCTACTCTAAAGCCTTTGACTGCATCAACCATAATAAATGATAGCAAGTTCTTAGACAAATTGGGATACCATAATAAATGATAGCAAGTTCTTAGACAAATTGGGATACCATAATAAATGATAGCAAGTTCTTAGACAAATTGGGATACCATAATAAATGATAGCAAGTTCTTAGACAAATTTGGATACCAGGTCTCAGTATTTGCCTTCTAGGGAACCTACATGCAGAATAAGAAGCAACAGAACTTATGTGAAATGACTGACTGATTTATGATTGGAGAAGGATATTGTCACCCTATTTATTACATTTATGCACTAAATATAAAATGTGAAATGCTGGATTAGATGAACTGGATGCTGGAATCAAACTTCCTGGGAGAAATATTAACAACCTTAGGTATGCAGACGATACCACTCTGATGGCTGAGAGCGAGAAATAATTAAACAGCCTATTGATGAAGGTCAAAGTAGAAAGTGCAAAAGTTGGCTTATTGCTTAGCAGAAAAAAAAGTCATTTAGCCCTATTGGTTCTTTGAAAATAGATGGGAAAGACATGGCGGCAGTGAAAGATTTCATTTTCCTTGTCTCAACGATATCTGCGGATGGTGACTGCAGCCACAAAATTAAAAAGGCACTCTTTTTTTTTTTTTTTTTTTTTTTTTTTAGAAAAGCTATGGCAAAGCTGGATATGATTTTAAAGAGTAAAGACATCACATTATCAACAAAGGTCCACAAAGCCAATGCTATGGATTTCCTAACAATAATATATCTCTGAGAGATGGACTATAAGTAAGTCTGTGCATCAGAAAACTGCTGCTTTTGAACTGCATTGCTGGAGAAATTTTTTTAGAATTCCAGGGATTTCAAGAAGATCAAATCAGATAGTAATAAAGGAAATAAACCCAAAGCATTAACTGAAAAAACTGATAGTAAATCTAAAACTCCAATACTTTAGCCACATAATGCAGTGACAGGGTACATTAGAAAAAAATACTGATGCTGGTAAAGATCAAAGGAAGAAGAAGGAGAAGGCAGGGGTTAAGATGGATACAAAGCATTACTGAAACAATGAACAGGACTTTGTAAGAACGAAACGAAACAGTTTTTGACAGACAGGCCTGGAGTGCTAAAGTCCTTGAGGTCACAAGGAGTTGGGCTTGATTGAATGATTAAAGAAAAACAGTGACATCGGAAGGATACACAGAATCTGGCAGCCTTTTGGGGGTAATGGTGAGAAGGCATGCTGTATATATGTTTAGCAGCAACAAATTGAAATACATGCCTTTGGCCATTTGTTCTTTCACATTCAAGCCAATCAGGCAATGAAGGTATGCAGATAAAGTGAGTATATATTTTTTGGAGGGGATAACGAGGCAGACAGTATTACCAAGTACAATTTGTGTATATTTGCGAATATTTGTCTTTTCAGTTCATTGTGAGTTATTTTGTCTTCTTTGAACATTAAGACTTGAGCACAACGTATTTCTTTCTTAAAATGAAAAGTATGACAGAATTTGTTTCCTTACTCATACTTTTTATTCAGGCCATCACTGATTAAAAGTTTGGAAAAAAAATCCCTAAAATGCACTTCAGAGCATCTATAACTATAAGTCTTTTGGTACCCTAATTCTCCTCTGAATAGGCTGAACAAAGACAAGGTAATGATGAGTTGTCTCTCTGGTGCCACGAACTCTGATATTTCAAGAGCCCTTAAGACCCTTTCAACTAACAAATATGACTACAACATGGTGATGGTTTATGCAGAGGTGAACGACTTGGAACACAAATCCCTGTTGGATATGTAGAGAGACATGTCAAAAATCCCCATAACTGTCAGAAATGCAGGCAAGACTCTGGTCCTGAATGGAATCCTTTCTTCTCCAAGAATGATGCCTACATACAAAGAAAAGATAATTACTTTTGTTGGCTAAATAGTATCATTCCAGGGTGATCCAGTATGCATCAGCATGGAATGAGATGCTTTAAAGTTCTACTTGCTTTACAAAGAATGGCTTGCACTTCTCATTTTAAGGCTTCCACATACTTTCTAAAGTCTTTGTTGTTTCCATAGCATCTTTTTTGTAGGCTAACTCCAGCTAATGGACATTCCAAAATAACTAACATATCAAATTCAAAACAGGATCACATTAAAGTGGCACCTGCCAGAAGTCTTAATAACAAACATCTCAACCTTGAAGCTCTCCAGCATTTGGAATTCATGCATATCTGTGTAATTACCAACTGGTTTAACTGTTCAGAAAGCACTCCCTCCAAAACTGAGTTTTGCATCTACCACGGCTTCAGAACCAGGGGCAACTGTATTGGCATCTCAGTATTTATTAGTGATTATATCAATTATAGACAGATTTTCTGATACCCTCAAATAGAACTCATTGAACTTCAAATCATGCTAAACAGGGCCACATATCAATTTATGGCCTGTTACAAGACACGATATATGTCCCCTAAAATTCATATAAGTTATTTAAATGTACTTGGTGAACTTCCTATAAATAAAAATTATATTATGTTGAGAGACTTAAACTACTCCACAGTAATCTACAGAATCTATACCTTCAATGTAGGATATACCCAAAAGTATATATATATATATATATATATGTATATATATATATATATATATATATATTAAAGAAAAACTCTCTGGACCAGACTGTTAACAAACCCACTAGAAATCTAGTCTTTATTAGTGGTGATTTTTTCATGTACTGTTCCCCCTGGTATCTCCTTCTGTATTTAAGTCAAATCATAAACTAGCAACCTTCACCTTTAAAATATCTAAAAATACTGAAACCAGTACCATGGAATTTAAGAAGTTCAAATGTGCTGATTTAATCAAATGTTATGACAAAAATTCACAATTCACCTTTAGTGGCATCACCCCAGATGTTGTCATAATAGGTAGCTTCACAAAGTGGCTCTATGTCAACTTAGATACAGGTATAGCACTGGCAGTCCCAACCAGATCTAAATATAATATAAAATTTAAAACCAAACTACCCTGGTGGTCCAGCAACACAAATAAAGACTATAATTACAGAAATAATCCTTAAAGTATACAGCATTTCATAAAATATATAATATATTAGAGATTCAAGTGGAGAGAAGGAGAGAAAGAGAAGTAGATGATGATGTTGCAGTGATGAGCATACCTCTCAGCTTCTATGATTTAGGCATAGCATTATGATTTTCACCCATATATTTACCCATATTTCTCCAAAATTTACTGGTGCTTCTCATAAAGTCAACAACAGTATTACTATTAGCCAAAAAGTTGTCATATATTTGACATTTTGTTTTTCACAATGGTACAGGATACCATTAAAAAGTATTGATACTTATGTCACCGAATTAAAGAACTCAGCCAAAGACTTCAAGTTTGATGAGTTGCATAATGCATTAATATGAGACAACATTGTGTGGGATATTTAAAAGGAGCAAATGAGGATATACAGTGCTATGAGAAGCAGTTTTAAATTTAAATAGAAAGAGCTAGCAACAGAATTAGAAGTGTATAAAATTTGTATAAAAGTAAAGAACAATTTTTGGAAAAAATAGGGTGAAAAAAAGAGTACTGAGAGGCATGAAATGACAAAATGATCATGAGATGTGATTACAAACATGATAAAAGTTAACATCTTGTGCTGGTGAGTTTTTCAAAACCTGTTGCAAAAGAAATCATTTTATTAAATAGTGTAAATTGTTAAGAAATTACTTTATAAATTAAAAGAATGCAGATAGTATATAGGGCATGCAAATTGTCTATTTATCTTCAAAATAAGCACTGGATGAGTATATACTATACAATACTATGGCACAAACAATATAAAACAAGATCAGTCAGAGATATAATCAGAGAAGCTGAAGTGTGATATTTAAGCTAGGCATTGACCAGAATATAATATGATGTTTGCTCAGATATTTGAAGCAATGAGCAAAAAAGAAAGTTGAACCCTTCTGTATGCAAATTGCTTACTTATTCAGACCATCAGCTGTTGCCCTTGAGTAAAAAATTATTTATGAATATAAGAATAAGCAATACATTTATTTTCTGATAAATGTAATACATTTTGTAAAGGATTCAGATCAATAACTGCCATCATTAACATTACAGATGCAATCTATAATGACATGAGTGCTATTTTATTTATTGGTGGAGTATTCATTGATGTGACAGGAGTTTTTGACCTTGTTAATGACTGTCTGCTGATAAAAAAAACAAACAAAAAAAAAATAAATAAAAGCTTCAGGTTTGGCTCGGGTGCCTCTGAGTAGTTTCACAACTGTCTACAAAATATGCCTTTACAAATAGCTGCTAATATCTCTAACCTAAATAAAGGAGTATTCACTTCAGGATCCTCCCAGAGTACAAGTCTCAAACACATACTATTTTCACTTTTCTTAAATATTTTTAGCACATATCTTCCTAACCTCAACCTCACCATGTAAGTAGATGATATTCCTCTGAACTCAAATATGATAGTTTCTAATTTACAAAATAAAATCCAGGTTGATTTTAAAATGCTATGCAGATGGATAAACCCCAGTGATTTAATCAGTGACCCTATCCAAACGGCATTGACTTTTTCAACCTCTCAAAGACAAGATATGGTATGGTAGGTCAGAGCAATGACTTTATTGTACATTATTTAATATTTAGTTGTATACTAACTCTAATATTATACTTCCTACATACATATTTCAGTTGTGACTCTTATTCCAAAACCATCCCCAATGACCATACTACTTCTATACACACACTTCTGTTTCCAGTTTCCTACTTCCCTATCTCTGTTTAATTTTTAGCCCCATTCCCAACTATCTTTCTCCCTCCCATACTGCTTTGCACTATTTCCATTTATAATCACAACCCTCCCTAATAGTACCTATCTTTTCTACATTGTATCATTTTCTTTTCCCAAATAAACCCTAATTTCTTCTTATTTTAACAACATTATTATACTCTAGCCTTTAATACTCCTGCAGTTCTTACATTCCAGAGAAGATACCAGGACATCCTACATCTCTTCATTTATAGAAAATACTTCTCTCCTTACCTATCCTCTGTCTACCATCACTGACTCTCCTACTGTCTTGGAACTTCTTGTTTCCTTCTTCATTGCTACTTCCCCACTACCTGATGTACATGAAACACTGAAATGTAAAGTTGTTTGCTAGCAACAACCTCTTCATTAGTTATAGCTCTCTTTAATGTGGAATTATTCAGATGACCTGTACTTCTGCATATATTGTATATATTGACTGATACTGGTGGATTGTAATGATAGACGTTTGAGTGGCCTTTTGTGGGTGAAATGTTCTGTAATGAGTAGTCTTGTCATTATTGGTTCATATGTTTTGTTTCATTGTTTACTGGATAAATGTTCAAACCTACAGATCTAAAACACACTCTAACAAGTAGTACTGTATTATACAATGAATATAATTTAATACAATCAGGATGGTGAATCAAAGAACATATGCATGTATACATGGTCCACAAAATTTGTGCAAGGTGCCTATGGTCTGAAAACAACCCACAGGTAAAGTTAATCTGCCACTGAGCTGATGTATTTTCTTTGAATGTGAGCTTCAATGCCGTTTCAATGAATGTGAATTTCAAGGGCAGAGTAGCGTGCTATTCATGCTAAGTCTGGTTGTTATGATACTCGTGACAGACGCATTAGCAGAGCGCGCTATTCAAATTACTGTTTTCAAATTACTGGTTTCATTATGAGGCTGTATTGTTTTGTTTAGCAAATGGCTATCAGTGTTTGTACTGTAAAATCTGAAATAAAAGTTTTAAATATCTGTGGAAGTAAAGAAGAAAATAGAATGTACACTGACAGATTTTAACAATGTTTATGGTAACTGGGAAGAAATAGCCAAGTAATAGGACACTGGAATAGATGGAAGGGATGCTATCAGAAGTGGGGCTGCTGTGGGTAAGACCCTGATCCATTACCCCACCTAGGGCCCCATTTGACCATGATCTGGCTCTGGACAGAAATGAGACAAGACTTTTGATTTGCTTATACAGTAGCCAGGTAAGCAACCCTGAAGTGTTTTTATGTTACAATAAAGGTTTATGACAGTCAAAATGGTATTAATATAGTTTTTATGCAAGAAGAGAAATCATATGCATATCATTAATAAGAGCATGTACTAACAGACAAGAATATATGCTCAGAAAAACAGTTGCTAGCAATTTTATATGGCTATGAGAAGCTTCATCAATGCTTTTTAGTGAAAGGCATGCATGTAGAAAGTAAGAATAGGTAATTACAGAGTTCATTTAAGAAATCAATGCACATGGCACTGCTCATGTTGCAAAAAAAAACCTGCAGTTTTTATAGAAATGATTAAAATAATTAAGAAGTGAGTTAGAATTCAGGAGGTTAAGTATATAGCAAATATATCAAGTCAGTCTCGCTCTGCCTCTTGCATCCACACCATGCCTTTCAGCACATTGGGCAACAAGTGCTCTCCAGTACTCATTTCTGTAGTGGTTACAGGTTTGATGGGGTCGGGCTGCTAGACCGAACCCCAACCCTCCTCGGAGAGTGTGCCACACACTCACGCCTACGGCCAATTTAGAGTGCCCAATCCACCTACGACATTGCATGTCTTTGGAATGTGGAAAGAAACCAGAGTACCTGGAGGAAATCCATGTGAACACAGGGAGGACATGCAGACTCCAAACAGAAGGCACCCCAGCATATCAAGTTAATAATATACTTAAATGAGTTGAAGGAAGATATGCATGAAAAATGAACTGGAAAGAAAACTTGATTATACCGCAATTACCAATGACAGAAAAAAAAGAGATTTAGAGTTCTACTGAGAAATATTTGGATATGAAAATACTAAAAGATGTTATGAAGGACTGAACAAGGTAGAAAAGAAAACATTTTTGTTTTTTTAATTGTTTTTATAAGTTGATAAATTAGACAATGCTTTTAAGATAGAATATTCAACTTCAATTTTATCTTTATTAATAAACAAAATTAAAACCATATTACTTCTTCCATTATAACTTTTTAAATCAAACTAAAAAAAAATCAAGTTTATACTATTTTACAGTATGTACTTAGTTTTCAGTCATTTCTTTGGTTAATTTCTAAACAATTATATTATTAATTTAAAGTGTTAGTGTTTCAAACTTTGTAGTACAGGAGGGAGACCAGTTCTCTTTTTATTCCAATTTCTCTAGCAGGTGCAAAACATTTTTCCAGTCCTCAAGAATACTGTATTTGAGCATCTTTTATGTTTTTAAAGTGAAAATTTCTTTTGCAACAACAGCATAGCTGAAAGAATTCCAAAAAATAGAGGTGGACCTTTCTGTTTTCATTTTCATTTAATAACTTTCCTTGCAGTTGCCCTAAACAACAATAAAAGATGGTGCTTTTCATTGTTTTACAAACAGGTAAAGGAACATTGAATAAAACAAGTTCATTATTTATGGAAAAATTATCTGATCATAATGCCTCCTTGAAATGTTTAACTTTTTCACAAAATTCCTTTGAAACAATGCAGTCATATAGTATATGTTTCTAATCATCTTTTATTCCTAGATCAAATCTCCATCAAACTATTTTGTTAATTTTATTAATTCTACAAAGTCTACCAGGAGTATACAAGGCTCACGTAAATATTTTTCCAAAATGATGGTTATGTATTTTTACCCACAGATTTCAATATATAATTTTTATGTCTTGCTGATTAATTATAATCCTTTTTTTCAAAATCTATCATTCACTAGTTTTCTATATTGCATTAGAATTCTATATACATCTGATATTATTGTTCTTTTAGTTTTAAGTAATATTTCACGTAAATAATCTTAGAGCTTATGTATTCCTTCTCTTGTTGTTTTTTTAACTTAAATAAGTATATTTTGTGAGTGTTCTCTTATTCCTTGTAAATTAATCTAATCATCAAAAAGAAAAACGAATAAATAGAAAAACGCTCACTTTATTAGTAACAAACAACAAAGCTTTCGGGAATATCCCTTCTTCAGTGTTCAGTCAAATCAGTTAAAACCATCATATATATAGAAATAAAAAAGCAAACCACATGCCACAGCCATCCAATGTGGAAACATAAACTATTAGCAAATCAATTAAGATTTTAAAAACGCACTACTGTGTAATATATATATATATATATATATATATATATATATATATATATACACATACACATATACACATACACATATGTCTAAAATAAAAACTCAAAAGTAACATACAATCAATAAAAGCGCTTATTTTGACGAAAATATAATAAATTATTTATATTGCTTCTGTTTAAAATCTAACATAGGTTTAATTGTTACCATGTTATTTAGCCCAGGTGCTCTATCTGCTTCAAGTCTTACAATCCACTTATACTCAGACATCTCCAATTTATTATTTGTGTCTCCAAGCCTCAAACTTCTATGTACAACCTCTAACACTTTAAATTTGAAGCTATGTGAGGTTCCCTCGTCCATCCTATGTTTTGCTAAAGCATTAGATGCAACACTCCTTCTTATGTCCAATTTATAATCAATAATGCGGTCTTTCAAACATCTTGAGCATTTTCCAACATAAAACTCTTGACATTGTGTACATGTAGCTAAATACACCACCATCATAGTTTTGCAGGTTGTTTGATGTTTGATCTCATACCTTAATTTACTTACTGGATGCTCAAAAAATTTTTTGTCACAAACATCAGAGCAACAACTGCAACCGTGGCAGGGGACTGTTCCAACATTATATACTACTTGATTCACCAAATTCACCTCAAAGTCTTTATAACATAGTTTTCTCTTTAAGTTATTCATATTTCTATATGCAAATCGAGGTGTGTTACCCAGTATTATACGCAATTCAGGGTGAGCCATTATAGTCCGCCAGATTTTTTTAATTATTGTCAACAAATTTAGTCACACATTTGTGAGGATGAGTTGAGACAATTGTATAATGATGTCTCCATGGGGAGACTAAAAGTAAAATTGTATAATACATCTTATGCAGAATTTGTGGCCTGCAAGCAGTTAAGTAACAGCAAACATCAAACATCAAGCAACCTGCAAAACTATGATGGTGGTGTATTTAGCTACATGCACACAATGTCAAGGGTTTTATGTTGGAAAATGCTCAAGATGTTTAAAAGACCACATTATTGAGCATAAATCGGACATAAGAAGGAGTGTTGCATCTAATGCTTTAGCAAAACATAGGATGGATGAGGGAATCTCACATAGCCTCAAATTTAAAGTGTTAGAGGTTGTACATAGAAGTTTGAGGCTTGGAGACACAAATAATAAATAGGAGATGTCTGAGTATAAGTGGATTATAAGACTTGAATCAGATAGAGCACCTGGGCTAAATAACATGGTAACAATTAAAATTATGTTAAATTTTAAACAGAAGCATTATAAATAATTTATTATATTTTCGTCAAAATAAGTGCTTTTATTGATTGCATGTTACTTTTGAGTTTTTACTTTAGACATATGTGTATGTGTGTATATATATATATATATATATATATATATATATATATATATATATATATATATATTACACAGTAGTGTGTTTTTAAAATCTTAAATTGATTTGCTAATGGTTTATGTTTCCACATTGGATGGCTGTGTCATGTGGTTTGCTTTCTTATTTCTATATATATGATGGTTTTAACTGATCTGACTGAACACTGAAGAAGGGATATTCCCAAAAGCTTTGTTGTTTGTTACTAATAAAGTGAGGGTTTTTCTATTTATTCGTTTTTCTTTTTGTTAATTGTGGATGTAAGTAATAATAGAAGTAAAACCACGGCTGAACTGTTTCTTTTGGAAATTAATCTAATCATCCCACTCTATTCAAACTCAGGTATCAAGTTGCTAGCACTTTTTGATTCCCATTTTGTATACCATCCAATAAACTTTTTATTCCTTCGTATTATCAGTCTAGATTTATGAGATCATTCTACCAAACTTTTGTTGTACAAAAGGGGTAAATAATTCCTGTCCAGCTTTTTTTAATCCAAATGCCTGTATATAAAGATGTTATAATCTTAATTATATTGTACACATTTTAATATGGTAGTATTGTTTAAACTGTATTAGAAGCAATTAGATAATAGCAACCACATTTTGTTGTTTACATTTTTGTTGTTTACTATTTCAAGAATCTGTGGAGAAATCCTCAATTTTATTTTTATCAAATAATTTTAAATATAGTCTCTTCCAAATAGAATCAGACGAATTGTGTGTCCAATGAATAATAACTTTAGTATACGAGACTTACAGATATGTTTCTAACTCTTGAAACTGTACCTTCACCCTTTTTCCCATCTTCTAATATGATGCCTACAATCTATTCTCACTTTTTTGATGCCATAGCAACCTTAAAATTATAGTATTCATTCATTTTAAAATTTCTTTAGATGGAGCCAGAGCTGTAATTTGAATTCAGTAGAATATTTCGGGTAATATGATTATTTGGTAACTTTTTGAAAATTATCTTTCTTTCACATTTAAGAAAAAAACTTATTTCAGAAAGAAATTTGTTCTTTCTTTTCATTTAAACTGAAATAATCTGCATATAAGAATTGTTTCAAGCAAATGCACTGCTAGATCTGAATTATGTGTGAAAGATTGTTCTGTAAACTCTAATGTATAAATTAGAGAAAATTTTAAAAATTGTCCTTGATTTTAGACTTCCACCTTCATTCCTTTTGCATTTGTCTAAAATTATTGAGCAAAGAAATTGAGAGATATGATTATTCTGTATGTAATGGCTATGACATGAAAAACTTTACAGAAGCTTTGCCTGCCTGTATCCTTTAGACTTATCCCTACTCACATACAAGAAATCATCTAATTAGCTCACTTATTCATTCCTTCCCTGATTAACCTGCTTAATCTATTCAGAGTCAGGAGGGAAATGGAGCCCATAGCAGTCACTGGATGAGGTGTTAGCCCATTATGAGGTACAGAGACACACACACACACACACACACACACACACACACACACACACACACACACACACACACACACACAACACACACACAGACACACACGCATGCATACCCTTATTGACACACAACATGCATGCATAAAATTTGGAGGGATTCTATTTCACTTACAGCATGCCTTTAAAATGTGGCAGGAAAGAGGAACACCCAGCAGAAACCCACAGTAAGGATGTGCAGATTCATCATGGAAGGCACTGATACCACAGCCATGAAATGAACTGGAGAACAAAGGGATATGAGGCAGCAATGCTTACCACCACATATCCCTTTGTTCTCCATTTCATCATGGAAGGCACTGATACCACAGCCATGAAATGAACTGGAGAGCAAAGGGATATAAGGCAGCAATGCTTACCACTACACTACTTTTCCACCCTGTGGTGTGTCATTAGATCTAACTGCCTGCACTGTCAGCCAGCAGGAAATGTGTTAAAATTTTTCAGCCAATGCTCATGCACTGAGCACAAAACTGGCTTACTTGTATCTAAGTTGCCTTCACATTTTTGTCCAGCAATGTTTCATGATATGAAGAGGCAACATTCTAAAAGCTGATTCAACATCAGCTTTGGCAATTAGCATGCCTTTCCCCTCATGGTGTAGCTGCTTCATTGTTTCATCAAATGACAAGACATTGATGTCTTTCTTCCATTTTGGATATCATTTCCAGACCACTTCCTGGAGCATGACAGTGGTGAACAAGCTTGGATTCTGCCTGCTGCCCATTAAATGCTGTCTGTTGGTGACACCTTATATCACTTCCTTGTGGGTTTAGTGAAAAGGCCTATTACCTTATGTGACACCCATGCACTGGCCCAGCAATCAAGAAGCCTCAATCCTCACCATTAACACCAGTGAGGGGTGTCCACATTGGGAAGGATAACAAATACACACACAGTAAAGTACAATTTCCCTTAAGAGCACACAGAGACCACAGTCAGTCTGGGGCTGGTTTCTCCCTTTCTCTCTAGATCCCCAGTAAGACTTCCCACTGACACAGCTATAGGGTCCATATCTCAGCTTAGTGATCAAGCGAAAACTTCCAGCACCCTCTCTGTCCAACCAGTGATTTGTGTCCCTGCCCAAGTAGCTGACACACACACACTTTGAGATATGAGTTATATGCACACAGACACTTTTGGGGAAGGCTGACACAGGTTCTCCAGCTATGCCCCTTCTGCCCAGACTATACAATAGTACCACTTTCCACCAACTACAAATATCAGCTACTAATAAGGCCCTTATCAAAGGGTGTCCAATTATTACTGTGCAATATTATAATCCAAATGGTAAGTGTGACAAACAGAAAGGCTTATTTGGGGTGGCTTTGACAGTATCATTATATACATGCAATATACTCTAGAGCTTAAATTATCTCTACATAAAACAGCCACAGTTGAAAGGTTTAAAAATATTTAATAATAAATAATAAGAACACAAGACAATACTTCTTAGTACACAATGCTAGTCAAGAGTTCAGAGATCACAGAGAAATTCTTAAAATAATACAGTAGAAAAGTTCTGACATCAATACAGAAACAACTAGCCTAATCTTCCTATTTCCTAGCTATTTCTAAGAGAGACACTAAAGTCTAAGATCCTACTTACATACAGACAGAGCAAAGCAAGCGCTGATGAGTTGCTGTCAACTTTAGACAAAATCCAAAATGCTCTGTCTCTGAGAAAGTACTTTAAATTGATAATACATCCTGCTGACTTATTTTAGATTACATCATTCTTAACAATTTTCTGGTTTAACAGGCTAATTGAAACTCTACATTTACCATGGCTTTGATATTGCACCTGGTCAGGAAACCACATTAATTAAAGACATTATATATGTAAAATCTAGCAATTAACTCTGGTCTCAAAACAATAGAAAGAATCTGCTGGTTCAGACACCACAGATCCGAGTTTGAGATCAAAGTTATACAAGGCTTGACTTATCAGCTTTCTTCCAGCAGAGTGCACTGTTATTACATTTTGACATTCAGCATTTAACACAATTTTCTTCCATTTAAGAGAAAGCTTGTGGCTTATATTAATATATACAAATGACAGAATTATGTACAAAAGTCTATCAAGCTAGGCTGGCAGCCTTCACAGATCTTCACACCTTATCTGCATGCATTTCCTTCCTCAACTTGGTCACTACTATATTTTGTCTCTTCCTTGCCTAATATAAGTTAGAGACATCTGTTATCATCATTTTCAAATTTAACTGGATCATAAAATATGCCATAAACCTTTCTTCTAAAATGGCCACTCTTATCCTGTTCACATATAGGCATAGATTCATAGGTTCTAGTCTCAGCCTTGTGACCTATTGGTCTTCAAGATGATTGAATGGCATAACCCCATGTTGATATTTTCTCTTTTCTGTAAGTCTGCAAAGATTATTTTAGAAGGATATTAATGAGTAACTTGTTATTACTGTAATGGGAAGATTATTCCATAATATTAAATGGTATTGTTTTATACATTTGTTAGTTTTTTGTTAATAATCTTTATTTTTACTATTAGGATCTCTGATCCAGCATTAACTCCTCCACTGGTACATTCTGACATATAAGTTCAAGTCAACAGTGATCTATAAGAAATGGACTATAACAGTCCCAAGCATATTAATACTTGAACCTATGCCAAGTTTCACCTGAAAAGGTAGCCAGCATCCCTTGTGTTCTTGCAGCATGTCCTAGATGGATAACATGGTCTCCTAGAGATCAGACACTTAGGTTTATATTTGTAGTTGGCTGCATACATTGCTTCTAATTGTAGATGGAACAGCACCATTCTATCCCCCATGCCTGAGACTTTAGAACCAATAATGTATGCCATATGCTCCCAACATATGCCTGTTATCTCATTATAATTCCAAAGTACATGCGGTACAGTCCACCACCATTAACAATTAAGCACATACTGAAGTATATTTTTGCATTTTCTGTTTTTTATACGGAAACTCTTATTTCTTGCATTAATATTTGTTTTCATACTGAAGCCATTTGCCTCTATATTTTTCAACCCTCAATAACATGACTCAGTATAAATGTTGATATAACCCTGTTTGTACACGTGTACACTAATACCGGTGTATAAATCGAGAACCCCCCCATCAATCAGTTATCCACTGCTACTTTCTTCATTTGTTCTGCTTTACTCTTTTTCCTTGGTTCTGTCTGTTACATTGTTTCTTTAACAATGGAAATGCATTTGCATTTTTCCTGTTTTTGGCTTCATCCAATGTAAAAGATATGTCCCTAGTGGTTTGTCCATTGCTGCTAAGCTTAAGTTCATCTGTTGCCTTGAATTCTGTATACCATTCCTGTGCCCACTTCAGTGCTGCTCACAACTTCTGAGAGACCATCAGTTACAATCCCTATATCCTTCTTTTTCATTCTAATTCAGTAGCATGCATGGTTTTTCCAGTGCTATGGCTGCCGTTGCCTCTTTCCCCTCTATTGCTAACCCTCATATTGACTTACATTGCGGCTGAAGTCACTTTGCCCCCTGTTAATTAGTGTACTCTTCCACCCTGTCCCATGCTAAAAATGTGTCACTTTTCTTTCTTTTCTTTCATCTGCCTTTAATCTGATTAATTGTTTTGTTAGTATTATTTTACCCTTTTCTATAATTCTGTAATGAGCCTGCACTTATCATTCTGTTCGATCGTCAGAATCCAGTGGTACACAAAATTACTCTCTCTTTAGTCAAATGCTTCTCCTGATATTGAACAGGAAAGGCAGCATAAGTCAGAGGATGGCAGCATTAAAAATGTTTATCACGTCATACAAGAGCATTGCTCACTTATGCTTACCATTTTAAAGGTGAAGAAAGCAGTCAAATTAATTATAAAGACTGCAGCTTCCGAGGGTGCATCTGCATCAATTCCATATTTCCCATTTTTTATACATAGTCAGGGTGTCACATCAACAGTGACCATCGCCTAGAGGCAATGTTCAGACCGCTGGTGCGTTATGTCTTAATGTCACTGATCAGAATAAAACATAATCATTGATCCTGTCACATGAAATGAATTTCCATATAGAAATGAACTTTACATCAAGGCTGCACAGCCTCTGAGTAGCTATGATATTTATAACTATGCAGGCGCTAAGTTCTATGCATAGAAAGTATGAAACTTCTCTCATTTTCACACAAGGTATTCCTTATTGTTTCATTTAATGGAGCTGGCATGATGAGTTACTTTTCACTGAAAAGGAAAACGCTGAACTAAACCATGTTCTAATTATACATTGGTGCAGAGTGATGAGTTCCAAATTTACTTCAACTTTTTTCTTAAGGATACGTATGGTAATTTACGAGAAAGCAAAACTACCAATCTTTAACAATGCCAGCAAGGTACTGCACTAACCAAAGCTCTAGATGAATATAATTACTTATTATTAATTGGGCCCTGAACAACATCACCAAAATACTGCACTAATCAGAGCTCTAGATGAATGGAATTACTTGTTATTAATGGGGTCCTGAACAACATCACCAAAATACTGCACTAATCAGAGCTCTAGATGAATGGAATTACTTATTATTAATGGGGCCCTGAACAACATCACCAAGGTACTGCACTAATCAGAGCTCTAGATGAATGGAATTACCTATTATTAATGGGGCCCTGAACAACATCACCAATATACTGCACTAATCAGAGTTCTAGATTAATGGAATTACTTATTATTAATGGGGTTCTGAACAACATCACCAATGTACTGCACTAATAAGAGCTCTAGATGAATAGATTTACTTGTTATTAATGGGGTCCTGAACAACATTACCAAGGTACTGCACTAATCAGAGCTCTAAATTAATAGATTTACTTGTTATTAATGGGGTTCTAAACAACATCACCAAAATACTGCACTAATCAGAGCTCTAGATGAATGGAATTACTTGTTATTAACGGGGTCCTGAACAACATCACCAAAATACTGCACTAATCAGAGCTCTAGATGAATGGAATTACTTATTATTAATGGGGCCCTGAACAACATCACCCAGGTACTGCACTAATCAGAGCTCTAGATGAATGGAATTACCTATTATTAATGGGGCCCTGAACAACATCACCAATGTACTGCACTAATCAGAGTTCTAGATTAATGGAATTACTTATTATTAATGGGGTCCTGAACAACATCACCAATGTACTGCACTAATAAGAGCTCTAGATGAATAGATTTACTTGTTATTAATGGGGCCCTAAACAACATTACCAAGGTACTGCACTAGTCAGAGCTCTAGATGAATAGAGTTAGTTATAATTAATGGGGCCCTGAACAACATCACCAAGGTACTGCACTAATCAGAGCTCTAGATGAATAGATTTACTTGTTATTAATGGGGTCCTGAACAACATCACCAAGGTACTGCACTAATCAGAGCTCTAGATGAATGGAATTATTTATAATTAATGAGGCTGATCAGAACATGACTTTTCCCTAGATGTTAAAACCAGTTGTAGGCTCCTGCTCATCTTGCTCTGCTCCAATTATTGTTCTCCATTTCTGAAAGGAGCCATAGAAAATCATCTTGCAAACCTAATTTGTAATGATTACATTATGCAGTAGGTAGACGCTCACCAGATGGTTGCTTTAATTTTCAGGAATCTGTAAACATAACATTTACCCTTTTATGATGGAGATATGTGTGCAAGCGCAATGCATTGTTTTATTGACTAGAATGGAATTTATATAAATGAAACAGAAGATAACAATTCTCTTTGTGGATAGTGGTATCAGTAAATACACTGACATTTTATTGCTAAAATACCTCTGCAGCAGAGTGCATGACAGGTTTATTGCTTTTTATTACTGCACAGAAGTACAGCAGTCTTGTTTATTGATGCTTTCATTGCTGTTTTGGCTTGGCTCCTGTTGTTGCATTTTATAGTGTTATGGAGGATACTTGAATTAGCTAATACATATTATTTCACTTCTGACTTCGAAATCAAGTCATCTTCAACACAACAGAATTTCATTTTAACCATTTCTCAATAATCAGCAGTGAAGCTTGTCATGCATTCTGTACAGAGTTTCTCAGGCTAACTACTCTGTACGGTTGTTATCCTGCATAATAAACATTTGAGATCCACTTAGTATAGAATACAGACACTTAGAAACATTTGACATGCTTCACATCTGATGTCGTCTTCTCTGCAAAATTCCAGTCAACTAAATATTAACACTGGCACATAAATACACAACTCAATAGTGAACTTTAAGTGCAGGGCAAGACCATATATTAGAAACAGCTGCACTGAACAATCAACAGCAATTCTATAAATGCAGAATCCTACCTCCATGCAGTAAAAGGACAGATGACAAAACAAAGCCGAATTTATCTGTAAATAACACGCATGCAAATTATACTGTTGCAGTTTCTATACTGATCTCTATGTTCAGAATTTCTAAGAATGTATTATAAATAAAGAAAGAACTTTACTTTAACTCTTTTTATAGTATAAACGTATAAAATATCACTTAACAACTAATAAAATCCAAGTAAAGTGGAAGGGAAACAACTTCACCTATAATATAAAGGAAGGTCACCAAGCCCAAGAAGCACTCCAGAATATTAACATTTTTGTCTTTATTAACAAGACTTCTTCAGAAAACCAGCCATGTTACACCGGCTGCATTTTACATAAAACATTTTAAATTTTAAATGAGCTGCACAGAATGGTCACTACAAATGTATAATGTCCTATTGTCACATAGAAAAATAGTGAAAGGGATGAAACTAGAAGGCGCAGCTGAAATTTATCTGCAAATAAAACACATTGAGGAAAAGCTGCTTCAGTTTCCATACTGATTTCTGTATTTCATCCTTCCAAATTTGTATTACCAATAAAAAAAAAAGTATTAGCCTACATTCTGAAAAATGTAAATACATCAAGTAGATTTTCACTCACTCATTTTGATTGTGGTTAGTCAAACTGGCATCCAGTTAAACCACTTGAGTTAGTGGTGTGCTGTAACTGGCTTACAGATAAGCCACTTGAGATGGTGGTATCATGTAACTGGCATCCAGTTAAACCACTTGAGATAGTGGTGTGTTGTAACTGGCATCCAGTTAAACTACTTGAGATGGTGGTGTGTTGTAACTGGTATCCAGTTAAACCACTTGAGATAGTGGTGTGTTGTAACTGGCATCCAGTTAAACTACTTGAGATGGTGGTGTGCTGTAACTGGCATCCAGTTAAACCACTTGAGATAGTGGTGTGTTGTAACTGGCAACCAGTTAAACTACTTGAGATGGTGGTGTGTTGTAACTGGTATCCAGTTAAACCACTTGAGATAGTGGTGTGTTGTAACTGGCATCCAGTTAAACTACTTGAGATGGTGGTGTGCTGTAACTGGCATCCAGTTAAACCACTTGAGTTAGTGGTGTGCTGTAACTGGCTTACAGATAAGCCACTTGAGATGGTGGTATCATGTAACTGGCATCCAGTTAAACCACTTGAGATAGTGGTGTGTTGTAACTGGCATCCAGTTAAACTACTTGAGATGGTGGTGTGTTGTAACTGGTATCCAGTTAAACCACTTGAGATAGTGGTGTGTTGTAACTGGCATCCAGTTAAACTACTTA